>NW_004444083.1:3839249-3840710 GCF_000243295.1 Trichechus manatus latirostris | reverse complement strand
ATATATATACATATATATATATGGAGCCCTGGTGGCATAGTGGTTAAGAGCTATGGCTGCTAAGCAAAAGGTCTGCAATTTGAATCCACCAGTCGCTCCCTGGAAACCCTATAAAGCAGTTCTACTCTGTCCTATAGGGTTGCTATGAGTCAGAATCAACTCGACAGCAATGGGTTTTTAATACACACACACATATATATACACACACACGTATATATGTAGACACACACACACATACATATGTTGCTGTTGTTAGGTACTGTTGAGTCGGTTCTGACTTATAGAGACCCTATGTACAACTGAATGAAACACTGCCTGGTCCTCCGCCATCCTCATGATCATTGTTAGGCTTCAGCCCTTTGTTGCAGCCACTGTGTCAATCCATCTCCTTGAGGGTTGTCATGGATTGAATTCTGTCCCCCAAAAAATATGTGTATCAATTTGGGTGAGCTATGATTCCCAGTATAGTGTGGTTGTCCTCCATTTCGTGATTGTAATTTTACATTAAAGAGGATTAGGGTGGGATTGTATAACACCCTTATTAAGGTAACATCCCTGATCCAATGTAAAGGGAGTTTCCCTAGGGTGTGGCCTGCACCATCTTTTATCTTACAAAAGGTAAAAGGAAAGGGAAGCAATCAGAGAATTAGGGACCTCAAATCACCAAGAAAGCAGTGCCGAGAGCATAGTGCATCCTTTGGCCTGAGGTTCCTGCGCAGAGAAGCTCCCAAACCAAGGGAAGATTGATGATATGTCTCCAGAGCCAACAGAGAAAGCTTTCCCCTGGAGCTGATTCCCTGAACATGGACTTGTAGCCTACTGGACTATGAGAAAATAAATTAGTCTTTGTTAAAGCCATCCACTTGTGGTATTTCTGTTATAGCAGCACTAGATGACTAAGATAAGGGTCTTCCTCTTTTTCACTGACCTTCTACTTTACCAAGCATGATGGCCTTCTCCAGGGACTGATCCCTCCTGCTAGCATGTTCAAAGTATGTGAGATGAAGTCTCACCATCCTTGCTTTTAAGGAACATTCTGGCTGTACTTCTTCCAAAGAAAGATTTGTTCATTCTCTTGGCAGTCAATGGTATATCCAATATTCTTCACCAACACCATAATTCAAAGGCATCTGTTCTTCTTCAGTCTTATTTATTCATTGCCCAGCTTTCGCATGCTTATGAGGCAATTGAAAATACCATGGCTTGGGTCAGGCGCACCTTAATCCTTAAAGTGACATCTCTGCCTTTTAACACTTTAAACAGGTCTTTTGCAGCAGATTTGCCCAATGCAAGGTGTCTTTTGATTTCCTGACTGCTGCTTCCATGGGTGTTGATTGTGGATCCAAGTAAAATGAAATCCTTGACAACATCAATCTTTTCTCCGTTTATCATGATGTTGCTTATTGGTCCAGTTGTGAGGATTTTTGTTTTCTTTATGTTGAGGTGTAATCCATACTGAAG
>NW_004444083.1:3822092-3839149 GCF_000243295.1 Trichechus manatus latirostris | reverse complement strand
TATTGGTCCAGTTGTGAGGATTTTTGTTTTCTTTATGTTGAGGTGTAATCCATACTGAAGGCTGTAGTCTTTGATCTTCATCAGTAAGTGCTTCAAGTTCTCTTCACTTTCAGCAAGCAAGGTGGTGTCATTTTCATAGGCAGGTTGTTAATGAATCTTTAAACTAATAATTTCTTTTGTAAGGATCAGCACAAGGCTGGTTCCTATGAGGTGGAGGTTAAAGATGTCCCAAACATCCAACTTTCCTAAGCTGCTATACCACTCCATCATCTTTAGCATCAACTACTCCCTCTCCTCTCAGTACTCTCCCTCCTGTCTTTGGGTTCCCTAATTCACTGCAATGTCTCACCGAACTCACGAACCATATAAAGGAAATGACTCACTTGGTTGTGGAGGTTGGCAAGTCCCAAATTCATGGGTCAGGTATAGGCTTCTCCCTGGCCCACAGTCTCTGCCCAAAGGCACTCAGCTTTCTTGCTCTATGGGCCAGGAAGTCCACTGCACTGTCTCCTGCGGGTCTCTCTTGTGGGTCCCTCCAGGGTTTCTCCTGTGGATCTTTCCTTCCTTGGTGGTGGTGGGTTCTTCTCTTTCTCACCTCTGGAGTGGCTCATTTCAAGCCCAGCAGGATGGCAAAACTGACCAATCCCCTTGGAGGGCCACAATTACCCTATCACACAGTCCCGTCCAATCACCTGGGTAGGAGTTACAGGACTATGACTAAAAAGGCCACACAAAAAGCAATCCATTACACTACAGACTTCCTCCAATCCTGATGCCCCATTCTTCTTCATATAGTCCAGCATCTCGAATTATTTGCTCAGCATACAGATTGAATAAGTATAGTGAAAGGATACAACTCTGATGCACACCTTTCCTAACCATGCAATATAACCTGGTTCTGTTTGAACTGAAAACCCCCAACTGACACCCCCCCCTTACTTCTCACCTTGCTTTGAGCAACATTTTTCAGGAAGCTGCAGCAGATGGTGGCTATGTCCACTAAACTGGCCCAAACTAGACCTTGGAGTAATGCACAGATCGAGGAGATCGCGTCCTTAACCTGACCCTGGACTCGATCATTACCGAAAAGGAAGATATTTTCCAGCCCACATTTGAACCAGAGCCCTTTTAAGAAGTGAGAGGTCCTACAACATGGACGTCCGGGGGAGAGGGACTTAGCATCACGACTCCAAACATGGGCAAGGGTAGGCAAAGGACAGAGTTTCTGGCACCAATTCTGAGTCCCGGAAGCATTTAGACATAAAAGGTTCCTAGCTCCCTCAAACAAGGAGTTCTCGGTCTTTCGGTCACTAGTCCCTGTGTTGCTCCTTGTCTGCAGAGACAATAAAACTTGCCACTTTCCGTTTTCCTTGCAACTGGTGTCCGTCTTTATTTCAGCTGGCTAATAAGACACGGCAAGAACCTGAGAGGCGTTTGGTGACAGAATGACTGCCTCTTGACCTATGTACGGGTTCCTCAAGAGCACAATTAAGTGTTCTGGAATTCAATTCTATATAATGTTATCCATAATTTGTTAAAATCCACATGGTCGAATGCCTTTGCATAATCAATAAAACACGCACATACACAAGTCCCCAGGCATCCAGTCCCAAATATTTTGGGTGTGAATTTAGACATAAGAAAAAAAAATCATTTATTCATGAAAAATTCAATAAACTGTCCTTACTCAATACTCCTAAAATGTCTCTTGTCGTTTTCCAGTGTAAACAGATATAAATAAAGTTTCATTGTTAGTTTAAAGTACTGATGCTACTTCATTAAAATACACATCTAATAGTTCACCTCAGGCGTTAATGATAGGGGGCTCATGCATTAAAATATGTTATTATAACACTAACACCAAGAGGAAGTATCTGTTTTTCCAGTGACACTTGCTTCGTTGTGTCGCACTTAAGAAAATTTACACTATTTTCATACTTAGGTCTTTTCACTGGAATCACTTCTCTCTCTCTCTCTGTCTCACACACACACACACACACACACACACACACACACACACTATCTCTCTCTCCCTATGGGAGAGAACCTATATTTGATTCTATTTGATTTGTGTCTCCTTTTGCATCTGTGAGCAAAAGCCCCCTGCCCCTACTGAAGAAATAATCAGAGCCTAATCATTACTCAGCTTCACAGAACATACTAAAGAAAACAATTCATCAAATTAGCGCTGAATCTACTGAATGAGATGTTGATCGGCTTAGGCATTTTCATTGAGTTTGAGTATGTGCCATTATGTCTTCCTAACTGTGATGAATTATGAATATGCATCTGACATACATCATGCCATTGTTATACACTCTGTCTGCCGCAAATGCTGGGAATGGGGTCAAATGGCAATTAAAGCAAGGGTACATTTCAAGAGTTCTTAATACTTTTCAGTACTCCTTATTTTCATGAAGTCTGCTACCAAGTGTCAATTTGCCAACAGACAGGCAATATTTTGGATAAAAGGGAAACTTTCAGAAATTCCCAATTTCTTTAAGGCTAAGGCTACATTATGAAGTCGCCAATTTCTAGTTGATATTCAGATTTTATTATATTTGTGGACATTAAGAATTCGAGACTTGGAAGTTGGTAAAACCAAACACCAAACTCGCAGTCAAGTTGATTCCAACTCATAGCGACCCTATGGGACAGAGTAGAGCTGCCCCATAGCGTTTCCAAGGAGCGGGTGGTGAATTTGAACTACTGACTTTTTGGTTAACAGCTGTAGCTCTGAACCACTGTGACACTGGGGATCCTATTCCAAATGTTGCCCCACCACAAAGAAACCATGTCACCAATCCAAAATTATATTGGCAATAATCAGCTTAAAGTATCAACCACATAATTCTTCTAGATCTGAGACAGTGTAAATAAAATATTTTTAAGGGCAAAAGATTGACAGGAAGTATAAACCTCATTTAGTCACCAGCGTAGAATTTCTTTCTTTATGAGCACACTTTTATGACTAATTCAGTTCTAATACGTTCTTGAAGGTAAAGATTGTAAGTCAGACCATTATCCCCAGCAGCAAGTTGTTTATTTGTAATATGGTGTGAGCTACCTGTCTAAAGCAAATGGGCAGACCCAAGATTACTGTGTATTTTTAGAAATATTGCTTTTGTACACCTCCACAAACTATAGTAACAGCTGTCTCACTGCATACAAAAAAGTATTAACTAAGCCTTTCTTGGACACAAAGAGTAGGGCTGTACTTGATTCAGAACTATACTTAAAGGCAACAGCCTTCATAATAGGAGGAAGGACTTTTAAGATAATGTATTGAAATCAGAAAAACCATGATGTATAAATATTTCGATTCAAATCCATAAACAAGGATTAAACACCTCAACTCACTAGGTGCAGTGACACACTAAATAAGATAAATAAGACATAGTCCTGATCCCAACAGGTAAAGACAGAGCTACACAAATAACTGTAATTCTGAAGCAGAATAAGGAAGACCAAAGAAGAACTGACGCCTTTGAATTATGATGTTGGCAAAGAATATCGAATATACCAAGGACTGCCAGAAGAATGAACAAATCTGTCTTGGAAGAAGTATAGCCAGAATGCTACTTAGAAGCTAGGATGGCGAGACTTTGTCTCACATACTTTGGACATGTTGTCAGAAGGGATCAGTCCCTGGAGAAGGCCATCATGCTTGGTAAAATAGAGGGTCAGGGAAAAAAGAAGAAGACCCTCAACAAGATGGATTGACACAGTGTCTTCAACAATGGGCTCAAGCAGAGCAAGGATTGGGAAGGTGGCACAGGACCGGTCAGTGTTTTGTTCTGTTGTACATAGGGTTGCTGTGAGTTGGAACCAACTTGAAGGCACCTAACAACAACAACAAAGCAGAATGTTTTAAATACTTTTTGAATTTATATACTAAATTCACCGAGAACACCAAAGAAGGAGCACAATTTTCATGTGACACAAGGAGGTCTATAGGAGGAAATAACATTTGACCTGTTTCTTGAAAAATTAAGGGGTTTCAACAAAGAGTAGATGGTAGGTAGTTCTATCCTTAGAAGGGTGTGGGGGCTAGGACAACCAGCTCTGTCAAGGAGCCCAAGATAATCATACTCGAAAGGACATCACTACCATGAGCACGAAATAGGTGCCTTACTATGTATGTTTTAGAATCTTGTATTTCCTCTGGCATCACATTTAACAACTTTATTTACTGATTTATTTTATGCTCTTTTTTCTTCACAAGGACTATAATCTCCATAAACATTAAGGGAAGTTTTCATCCTGTTCATTATTGTATCTCTGGCGAATAGCATAGAACCTGGCATGTAACAAGCGCCTAATTATTATTTCTAAATGACACATAACATGGAAATGTGAAAATTAAGTTCTAGGACAATTTATGTTCTAATAGTTTGGAGGTCTAATTGGAAAAATGGAAGCTGGAGAGATTGATTCAGATTTTTAAAAAATGTTAAGCTTAAACTTTGACCTAAGCTTCTTATGTATTTATTTATTTATTTTATCTAGTTTATTGGCAGTCAGAAAACAAAGTAGATTTGTGAGTAAGAAAATGATGTGAACAGATATGAGGTTTTAGGAGTAATGATGGCTATAGGGTTGCTATGAGTTGGAATCGACTCAATGGCAATAGCTTTTTTTTTTTCTTTTCTTTTTCTTTTTAATGATGGCAGCAAACAGAATGGATTAGATAGAAGGGATACCAATAAGGCATCTGTTACAAAAGCCTGAATGAGAGATTGTAAACCAGCATCTTGGCAACAGGAATGAAAAGGAGAAAAATTGTTTGAGAGGCAGTGTGGAGATGGGGCTGACACTAGGATATCACTCCGATGTGGAGGGTAAGGAAACAGGCTGTTCTAAAGCTGAATTCAAGGCTCAAAAACATAATCGATATGGAAGACACAGAGAAGGTTTAGATGACTCAAGTGGTGGGAAGCGGCAATAAAACCAATTGTAAAAGTGAACAGAAAGGGAGATTGAGTTTAGAGAGGGGAAAAATCATTTTGTGGAAAAATCCAGGCAAGTTCCTGGACCTACAGTGCCTGAGATATTGGACCAAAATAAAAACAAAAAGCAAAAAAACCTCTTGTTATCATCGAGTCAATTCCAACTCAAAGGGACCCTGTAGGACAAAGTAGAACTGCCCCATAGGGTTTCCAAGGAGCAGTTGGTGGATTTGAACTGCAGACCCTTTGGTTAGCAGCCGAATTCTTAACCACTATGCCACCAGGGCAGGTCATGGAAATTTAGAGACTGAGATTAAGGAGAACTGGGTATCATGATGGGTCTAGGCTGGAATTCACTGCCTTGAGGAGATTCCCAGAGAAAAGAGATAAAAAACCAAACCAAACTCATTACCATCAAGTTGATTCTGACTCATAATGACTCTACAGGACAGAGTAGAACTGCCCCACAGGGTTTCCAAGGAGCCGATGGTGTATTCAAACTGCTGACCTTTTGGTTAGCAGCTGAGCTTTTAACCACTGTGCCACCAGGGTTCCTAAAGAAAAGAGATAACAGTGCTTACTTACTTCAGACAAAATTCAAACTAGTTCAAACAATTCCTTAAGGCAGAACTGGTTCTGGCAACTGAGCCTCCAATGGGGAGGAGGGGGTAATTGAACAAGATCAGCTATGGGTTAATTTAGAGATGAATCAAACAGAGCCTGAGCTACCTTTAAAACACTCTTGTTATGCCCCCTATGGCTACTCACAATAAGGGTGTATGTATTGGACTGTAGTCCCTGCACTCTGAGACTTCAGGGACTCCATTGAAACAGAGGATTGCGGGTTCCTTGGGGAGGTAGACAGTGTTGAAGAAGACCTCATTTTCCCAACTGTTGCCAAAGCAGCTCAAGGCTCTAAAATCTATTTGCTATGACCAAGGCCACGCAGGTGGAGCTATCCCTTGCCTTTCCACACAGCCTTCTCATACCACCTTATGCTACTTGGTGACCCTGAGAGTCACATTAACCTGAGGTCAACTGCACACTCATTTTGGGAATGGGAGGCTTGTGCCGCAAATTGGCTTTTATGCCATGTCTCTCTATCCTCCTGGCCTTGATCTCTGCAGACTGGGTTGTTACCGGGTTACTGCGAACTCTGTGGGGGATGTTCAGACACTCTTACTTGAGGTATGGGTATTGTGCAAGAAAGCAAGATCTTCTACATTTTATACACAAGTGTCATTTGCTCCAGAATAGCTCAAGGCATTTTTTTTCCCCCAGACACCCCTCTACCTTCACTCTGAGCAGCATTTCCAGTGGAAATTTCGGAGAGTAATTTTTCATTTAGGAGGATGAGAATCACTGAAAGGCTTTGGGTCATCAAGCACCAAAGAACAAACAAGGATCATGCAGCTGGAGAAACAATTTCTCACAGAGAAGATTCAGGTCACTAAGCAGAATGAAGTTCATTCCAGGCTGAGTCTCTTTACCTCATGCTTTTACCTTTATGATTATAATAATAATGAACTTAAAATTCTCAACAAATATATTGTCAGAATTTCTCAGCCAGTTGAAGAAGCCAAGTTCATCTCTTCTTTCACCTGCTTTAATGCAAAGTTTACCTCCTGTATCCAAAGAGCATGATCATATTTTGTATTAAGCATGACAATATAAAATGTGACAAACTTAAAGCACAATAGCCGTCATTCTGGCATGGGTTAAGATTTCACATTGCCAAATACTTTCCACTCTAACCTCATTTTTTCTTGGTTGAAATTTGTACAAATGCTGTCCCTCTAAGGGGCAGGGGTTTCTCTGCTCAGAGGTGAGGTGACTCTCTAAAAAGATAATTTAAGGTCTTTGGAGCCGTTCTTCAGTCATAAGCACAAAAATAACAACCCCTACTGAACTTTCAAAATGCCAAAATTCTTGCACTTTAAACACCAAGATCAATTGTAGGAGGATTAATTAATGTTTCATTTAAAAATTTAATGCTTTAAGAGTGACTCAAAATTATGTTAGAATACTAGATATAATCATGAAAATTGAGTTTAATTTTAAACAATCTATAAGGTTTGACATGTATGTATGTTAGCAAAAAAAATCTGTGAAGTAGATCAAAATTTTGATTAAGCGAAAAAGGTCCTAAATTAGCTAGCATCTTTTTAAAATTATTTTATACATGTGCAGAGCTTTACAAGTCAAATTGTCTTACAAATCTTAGCCTAAAAAATAGAAGTTTCCTGCTTCACCCCTACCCTGTTCCTCAGAAGCAACTACTAATAATTATTCCAGTATACACTTCCATAATTCTAAATAATATATTGTTACTGTTACCTTGATTTATAAGTTTTAGGCATTATCTGCTGACTTTCTCTTGGAAAAGATGAAGCACTCTTATATAGCTTATGCCTCATATCCCTTTCTCTACATTCTCCCAATGCAATTATATTAATTATACTTTTAAAATGATCATTTAAGCATGGTTTACTTTGTTGCTCCTGCAGCTAATAATTGCAAGTTTTTGCTTGCCAACATGATTTTCTGTCATTATTGTGTTAGTGTCCTAGGTCTGCCATAAAGCAAGAGAAATTTATTCTCTCACAAGTCTGGAGGCTAGAAGTTCAAAATCAAGGCATCAGTAGGACCAGGCTCCTTCTAAAGGCTCTAGGGGAGAATTCTTCCTTGCCTCTTCCAGCTTCTGGTTGGCTGCAGGCTTTCCTTGGCTTGTGGCAGCATAACTCTAGTCTCTGCCTACTTCAATCTTCACACGGCCTTCTTTGGATCTCTGGGTCCTTTTCTTTCTTTTATATGGACTCTGTCATTGGATTTAGGGCCCATCCTAATCCAGTATGATCTCATTTCAATCCTTCACTTAATTACATCTACAAAGATCCTATTTCCAAATAAGATCACATTCAGAGGTTCCAGGTGGATATGAATTTTGGCAGGACACTATTCAACCCACCACAATCATTAACGCATCCCAAGCTCTCCAAGGGAATTGAAAAATCCCTTGAATGCTCTTTGTCACATGGTCAAACACATCAAGAAACCTAAAAATTTAGCTGTTTTTCTTTTATTCCTTGAAACGTTCTTGGTTGAGCCCTTTGTTCTCCCTCATCTGGAAAGGTTGATTTCTAGGCCTGCTCCTCAGCCCTGTGACTTCACCCTCACATTTGGTGTCTTTCTTGGTTTGCTTCCCTGTTTGGGTGGTGTGAAGTTTTGCTGTTGTTAGATGCTGTCGAGTCGATTCTGACTCATAGCGACCCCACGTACAACAGAATGAAACACTGCCTGGTCCTGCACCATTCTCACAATCTTTGCTATGCTTGAGCCCATCAGTGAAGCCAATGTGTCAATCCACCTCATTGAGAATCTTCCTCTCTTTCACTGCCCCTCTACTATACCAAGCATGATGTCCTTCTCCAGGGACCGGTCCCTCCTAATAACATGTCTAAAGTATATGAGATAAAGTCTAGCCATCTTCAGTTCTAAGCAGCATTCTGGCTGTACTTCATCCAAGAGAGATTTGTTCGTTCTTCTCTCAGTCCATGATATATTCAATATTCTTTGCTAACATCATAATTCAAATGCAAAAATTCTTCTTTGGTCATCCTTACTCATTGTCCGGCTTTCACAAGGACATGAGGCAATTGAAAATACCGGTTGTTTGGGTGGTTTGGGTAGGCACACCTTAGTCCTTAAGGTGACATCTATGTTTTTTTAACAACAGATTTGCCCAATGCAATATGTACTTTGATTTCTTGACTGCTGCTTCCATAGGACTTGACTGTCTATCCAAGTAAAATGAAATCCTTGACAACTTCAATCTTTTCTCCATTTATCATGATATTGCCCAATGGTACAGTTGTTTTCTTTATGTTGAGGTGTAATCCATACTGAAGGCTGTAGTCTTTGACCTTCATCAGTAAGTGCTTCAAGTCCTCTTCACTTTCAGCAAGCAAGGTTGTGTCATCTGCATATTGCAGGTTGTTAATGAGTCTTCCTCCAATCCTGATGCCCCATTCTTCTTCATATAGTCCAGCTTCTCGGATTGTTTGCTCAGCATATGGCTTGAATAAGTATCATGAAAGGATACAACCCTGACACATAGCTTTCCTGATTTTAAGCCATGCAGTATCCCCCTCTGTTCAAACAATTGCCTCTTGGTCTATGTACAGGTTCATCAAGAGCACAATTAAGTGTTCTAGAATTTCAATTTTTTGAAATATTATCCATAATTTGTTACAATCCACACAGTCAAATGCGTTTGCATAGTCAATAAAATACAAAAAAAAAAGAATCCTTCTGGTATTCTTTGCTTTCAGCGAAGATCCGTCTGACATCAGCAATGATATCCCTCATTCCATGTCCTCTTCTGAATTCATCTTGAATTTCAGGTTGTTCCCTGTCAATGTACTGTTGTGAACGTTTTTGAATTATCTTCAGAATAATTTTACTCATGTGATATTAATGACATTGTTCAGTAATTTCCACATTCTGTTGGATCACCTTTCTTTGGAATGGGTACAAATATGGATCTCTTTCAGTTGATTGGCCAGTTATCTGTCTTCCAAATTCTTGGCATAGACTAGTGACCACTTCCAGAATTGCATCTGTTTGTTGAAACATCTCAAGTGGTATTCCATCAATTCCTGGAGACTTGTTTTTCCCCAATGCCTTCAGTGCAGCTTGAACTTCTTCCTTCAGTACCATCAATTATTGATCATATGCTACTTCCTGAAGAGGTTGAACGTTAGCCAGTTTTTTTTTTTTTGGTACAGTGACTCTGTGTGTTCCTTCCATCTTCTTTTGATGCTTCCTACATAGTTCAATTTATTGCCCATAGAATTCTTTGATATTGTAACTCGAAGCTTGAATTTTTTCTTCAGTTCCTTCAGCTTGAGAAATGTCAGGCATGTTCCTTATCAGTCTTCTAGCTGCAGGTCTTTGCACATTTCATTATAATACTTTACTTTGTCTTCTCAAGCTGCCCTTTGAAAACTTCTGTTCAGCTCTTTTATTTCATCATTTCTTTCACTTTAGCTACTCTACATTCAAGAGCAAATTTCAGAGTCCGTTCTGACATCAATATTGGTCTTTTTTTTCTTTTCTGTCTTTTTAATTACCTTTTGCTTTCTTCATGTATGATGTCCTTGATGTCATCCCATCATTTGTCTGGTCTTTAGTCATTAATGTTCAGTGTGTCAAATCTATTCTTGAGATAGTATCTAAATTCAGGTGGGATATACTCAAGGTGGTACTTTGGCTCTCATGGATTTATTTTAATTTTCTTCAGCTTCAACTTGAACTTGTATATGAACAATTGATGACTTGTTCCACAGTCAGCCCCTGGCCTTTTTCTAATGATACTGAGCTTCTCCATCATCTCTTTCCACAGATGTAGTTGATTTTATTCCTGTGTATTCCATCAGGCAAGGTCCACATGTATTGTCTCAGTTTATTTTGATGAAAAAAGTTATTTCCAAAGAATAAGGCATTGGTCTTGCAAAATTCTATCATGTGATCTCCAGTGTCCATTTCTATTACCAAGGCCATATTTTCCAATTTCCAATCCTTCTTTGTTTCCAACTTTTGAATTCCAATCACCAGTAATTTTCAGTTCATCCTGATTGCATGTTTGATCAATTTCAGACTGCAGACTTTCGTAAAAATCTTCAATTTCTTCATCTATAACGTTAGTGGTTGGTGAGTAAATTTGAATAAGAGTGATATTAAATGTTCCTCCTTGTAGGTGTATGGATATTATCCTATCACTGTCAGCACTGTATTTCAGGATAGATCTTGAAATGTTCTGTTTTTGCAGTGAACGTGATGCTGTTCCTCTTCAATTGTCGTTCCCGACATAGTAGACTATGTGATTGTCTTGTTTAAAATGGCCAATATCAGTCCACGTTAGCTCACTAATGCCTAGGATGGAGCCCTGGTGCACAGTGTTTAAGTGCTAGGACTGCTAAACAAAAGATTGGCATTTCAAATCCGCCAGCTGCCCATTGAAAACCCTATGAGGCAGTTCTACTCTGTCCCACAGGGTCGCTATGAGTCGGAATTGACTCAACACCATCAGAATTTTTTTTTTAAAGCCTAGGATATCGATCTTCAAGTGTTCCATTTCATTTTTTACAACTTCCAAATTCCTAGATTCATACTTCGTACAGTCTATGTTCTGATTATTAATGGATGTTTGCAGCTGTTTCTTCTCATTTTGAGTCATACCACATCAGCAAATAGAAGTCCTGAAAGATTTACTCCAACCATCTCTTAGGATTAGAAATGAAGAAATAAAATCACCCCTATTTATATATGACATGAATGTGTACATAAAAAAAAAATCCAAATAACCTCCTGACAAACTAATAGAAATGATAATTAAATCTACCAGCATACGGGATGTAAGATAAATAGTAAATATAATAATTGTTTATTTCTATATACTAGCAGCAAAAATAAAAAGTGAAATTTAAAATAAAAACACATTTACAAAAGCATTTTAAGAAACTAATACTTGGTAGAAATCTAAGGAAGTATATTAAGATCTCCTCAATGCAAACTATAAAACATTATTGTTAGAAATTAAAGAAGACCTATGTAGACTGAGTAATATTCCATGTTCTTGGACTGGAAGACTCAATATTTCAAACATGTCAACTTTATCCAAATTAATCTGTAGATTTAAAGAAACTCCAAATAAAATCATAGTAAGTTACCCCTCCCCTCCAAGTGATTAACAAACTGAGGGTCCCTGATGACACAGTATTTACAGTGCTCGGCTGCTAACTGAAAGGTCAGTGGTTCAAACCCACCAGCTACTCTGCGGGAGAAAGATGTGGCAGTCTGCTTCTGTAAACATTACAGCTTTGGAAACCCAGTGGGGCAGTTTTACTCTTATAGGGTTGCTATGAGTTGGAATCAACTTGATGGCATTTTTTTTTTTTAATAAATAAACTGAATGTAAAACGAATATGGAAAGGCAAATGACCAAACATAGCCAAGATAATCTGGAAAAAGAAATGTAGTAAACTAACACTGTTGTTGTTGTTGTGTGCCCACAAGTAGATTCCAACTCACAGTGACCCCATGTTAGAGTAGAACTGCCCCGTAGGGTTTTCTGGGCTGTAATCTTTAGGAAAGCAGATCACAAGGTCTTTTTCCAAAGGAGCCACTGTGCGTATTCAAACTGTCAACCTTTTGGTTAGCAGCCAAGCCCTTAACCATTACACCACCAGGGTTCATCAAACTAACACTACTGGATATCAAGGCTTATTTTAAAACTGTAGTAATCAGGACAACATGGCATTGGTAGAAGGATAGACAGTCTGACTAGTGGAACAGAATAGATGCTAAAACACCCTTGTAAATACATGTCACCTGATTTATGACAAAGGTGACACTGCAAGACAGTGGGGAGGGGGTTTGAATCAATTTTTAAACACTGGTGATGGATCAAGCAGATCTCTGTATTGGGAAAATAAGTAAATCTTCATCCCATAAACAAAAGTACAATTCCAGATTTTTTTGTGAAAACGTAATAAGAGCATAAATTGAAAAATCAAGAACTTAGGTTTACAAATAGTCGACTTTCATATATTATTACTTTATTTGATTTTTATGAAAACTGAGGGAGGTATGCATGGAAGATATTATCTCTATTTTACAAATGAGGAAACCAAATTTTAAGATAGTTTAGAGTTTGGGTGTTAGAGTCACTGAATGAATGAGGAAGGGTACCACCTAGTCCAACCCCAATAAATTTAGAAAAAATGGAAAAACATCAGGTTCAAGTAATTTGCCTAAATTTCTTATCCATGCCTCAATTTCCCCCTTTGTAATTTGTTAACAAGGTTATTGGAAGAAATAGATAATACAGCGAATGTGAACCCATCTACCATAATGACTACCATGTAGTGGGCACTCAGTTACTCAACTCTCCTTCATCCATCCCTACATCAACTGGCCATTAGGAGAGTAAATAGGACTAGAACCAATCTCTCTAGTGCCAGGCTGTTTTCAACATTCCCACGGCCTCTGATGAATGATGCTGATAAGGTTCACAAAACTATTTTTAGTGGCATTGGCCATCTGTTCTGTGTGAAACTTGTCACTTATCAAACAGCAAAAAGGAAAATTGTTAGAAGGTGACAGGTATTTTATAGAACCAAATGTTCCAATTTTCAACACATTTCACAAAATGTTTTCTTCATATTTCTTTTCATGTGGGTCAGACTTTTTTTTTTAAAAAAAAAAAAAGCATGTATTCCCTGTCAATCTTGCTCTGGCTTAGACCTCACAGCCTCTCACCTTCCTCTCCTGACCTCCTAGTGACAGCATCATCATTGGTCCTGAGGCTGTGATTAGGACTCGTGATGGTTCCATGACAATCCTTCCCAGGGGAGAGACACTCACTTGTTCCAGAGCATTTGTTTTACTTCAGTGAACACAACCAAGAGTTCAGAGCAGAGCTGACCATCACCTGGAGGTGTA
Source organism: Trichechus manatus latirostris (assembly GCF_000243295.1). Taxonomy (NCBI): domain Eukaryota; kingdom Metazoa; phylum Chordata; class Mammalia; order Sirenia; family Trichechidae; genus Trichechus; species Trichechus manatus. The sequence goes on along the minus strand of NW_004444083.1, from coordinate 3,825,695 downwards.
CTTTTTTTGGTTGTTAAATAGAATTTAAAAAAAGAAAAGCCTTTTTTCTCTTAAATAATCAGTAAGTTAATTTAAATCTAACACATGAAATATCTTCTGTATACTAATAAGTCAAAGAAATTTGCTGGAGAAGGCTAGATCATGAAATTTAAGGATGTAATGACTGAGAAATCTCTAGTTCAAGGTTGTAGACTCAAATGCTAGTAGGAGCTAAATGAGTAACAAGAGTGAAGTCAAATGTGTGACGATTTCAGCTTTCTTGGGTTGGTGTGGAGAAATGCTAATTGCATACACAATACCCATTGTAGCCTTCTTCCTTTTTCACAGAAATTCTATTTTGTTCATAATGGCAATTTGTCCAGTTAAAATACTCACCTCTGTACAAGCCTTTGCAGCTTGTGGTGGTCAGGAGACATAGCTGTGGCCAATAAGATGCAAGCAGAAGTCTACAGGATGGAGCCACTGGGAAAGCTGTGGTTTTCCTCTGAAAAAGGAAGTTGCAGCAGACATATGAGCTTTGCTGTTCACTTTCTTTCTCTCTAGTACATGGTCATTGTGCCTGGAAATAGAGCGGCCATCTTGTGGCCATGAGAACAAAAGCCACACACTGAAGATGGTGAAGCATCGACCAACTCAGTCAACACATAAATTTTTTTATAACATTTACTGTGTGGCAAGCACTGAGAAGAAATGAAGTAGGGTAAGAGAGTAATTGAAGATTTTAGGCACCCTCAGAGTGCAAGACAATGAAATGAAGAGGTGATAAGCAAGGGTAGAAGATTCAGCATAAAGCACAACTGGGCATGTGCTGCTATACACGCATAGCACCTCATAGTAGGAGGATGTATTGGCCTTGTCTTAACGTGCTCACATCTAACAGAAGCATCATTTTTCTTCAAGATACCTTTCAGTACCACTCAGCTGAGATGGCTCTGGAAATGCCTTCAACCTTTTGGGGAAAAAAAAAAAAAAATTAAGTCCCAAGATGCTCATGAATCTAAAATACCGATGGCGCTATTATATCAAACATAAGATTTAAAGAAGGAGGGCACTATGCTATATTACAATACTTCTCTGAAAGTCATTCAAAACACTTTCTGCCCAGCTATCATGAGAAGCAGACAAGGAAAATCCTATTTATCTGCTTACATAATTCACCATATTAATAGGTTAAAAAAAGGAAAAAAAAATGCAACTCTCTCAACAGACGTTAAAGGTATTTCATACAATTTCAGTTGACACCTCTTATTAAAGTGGTCATGTGTATTTTCTTAAATAGGATCAGAATAATTAAATCCAATTTAACCAACGTCTTGCATCAAGCTAGAACAGCTTTGACACTTACATAAGCATAAAAGCTGTTGTTCTTCTTACCGTAACTTGTGTACATACAGTAGCATGTCTGTGAGTTAAAGATGACTCACTAGAATTCCAGGAGGCCATTCATTAACGTTTAGGAGTAGAGATCATGCATTCATCAAAAGGAAAAAAAAAAAATCTATCTTCTCCTTTTTGTTTATAATGTCACGTACAACTTCATAGAGATTAGTGACTTTGCATATTTGTTTTTATATTCTAATTCCTTTTTTCAGTTTTTATTCCCTCTGGAAAATAATAAATCATTAACTAGCCAGGAGTTGATGATGCCAAGAAATTCGAGTATGATGCAAGATGTTGGTTACATTTGATTTAATTATTCTAATCCTATTTAAGAAAATATGCATGACCACTTTAATCAGAGATTTCAACTGGAATGGTATGAAATTGTATCAAATATCTTTAATGTCTACTGAGAGAGTTGCATTTTTTTCTTTGTTAACCTATTAATATGATAAATTAGGTAAGTAGGTAAGTAAGTTTCCCAGTATGTGTTGTATTTGTTGTTAGGTGCCATCAAGTCGGTTCCGACTCATAGTGACCCCATGTGCAACAGAAGGAATCACTGCCCAGTCCTGTGCTGCCCTCACAATCATTGTTATGCTTAAGCCATTGTTGCAGCCATTGTATCAATCCATCTCTTTGAGGTTTTCCTCTTCTTCACTGACCATCTACTTTACCGAGCATGATGTCCTTCTCCAGGGACTGATCCCTCCTGATAACACGTCCAAAGTATGTGAGACATAGTCTCGCCATCCTTGCTTCTAAGGAGCATTCTGGTTGTACTTGTTCCAAGACAGATTTGTTCGTTCTTTTGGCAGTCCACGGTATATTCAATATTCTTCGCCAACACCATAATTCTAAGGTGTCAATTCTTCTTCGGTCCTCCTTATTCATTGTCCAGCTTTCACATGACTATGAGGCAATTGACAGCACCACGGCTTGGGTCAGGCGCACCTTAGTCTTCAAGGTGACATCATTGCTTTTCAACACTTTAAAGAGGTCTTTTGCAGCAGATTTCCCCAATGCAATGAGCCTTTTGATATCTTGACTGCTGCTTCCACGGGTATTGATAGCGGATCCAAGTAAAATGAAATCATTGACAACTTCAATCTTTTCTCCGTTTATTATGATGTTGCTTATTGGTACAGTTGTGAGGATTTTTGTTTTCTTTATGTTGAGGTGTAATCCATACTGAAGGCTATGGTCTTTGATCTTTGCCAGTAAGTGCTTCAAGTCCTCTTCACTTTCAGCAAGCAAGGTTGTGTCATCTGCATAACGCAGGTTGTTGATGAGTCTTCCTCCAGTCCTGATGCCCCGTTCTTCTTCACATAGTCCAGCATCTCGGATTATTTGCTCAGCATACCAATTGAATAAGTATGGTGAAAGAATACAACCTTAATGCACACCTTTCCTGACTTTAAACCATGCAGGATCCCTTTGTTCTGTTCGAATGACTGCCTCTTGATCCATGTACAGGTTCCTCATGAGCACAATGAAGTGTTCTGGAATTCCCATTCTTTGCAACGTCATCCATAATTTGTTATGATCCACACAGTAGAATGCCTTTGCATAGTCAATAAAACATAGGCAAACATCTTTCTGGTATTCTTTGCTTTCAGCCAGAATCCATCTGACATCAACAATGATATCCTTGCTTCCACATCCTCTTCTGAATCTGGCTTGAATTTCTGGCGGTTCTCTGTTGATATACTGCTGTAGCTACTTTTGAATGATCTTCAGCAAAATTTTACCTGCCTGTGATATTAATTATATTGTTCGATAATTTCTGCATTCAGTTGGCTCACCTTTCTTGGGAATTGGCCTAAATATGGATCTCTTCCAGTCGGTAGACCAGGTAGCTGTCTTACAAATTTCTTGGCATAGATGAGTGAGCACTTCCATGTTGTTGAAATATCTCAACTGATATTCCATCAATTCCTGGAGCCTTGTCTTTCGCCAATGCCTTCAGTGCAGCTTGGACTTCTTCCTTCAGTATCATCGGTTCCTGATCATATGCTACCTCCTGAAATGGTTGAATGTCAACCAGTTCTTTTTTTTTTTTAATTGTACTTCAGGTGAAGGTTTACAGAACAAATAGTTTCTCATTAAACAGTAGTACACATATTGTTTTATGACATTGGTTACCAACTTCACGACATGTCAACCCTCTCCCTTCTCGCCTTTTTTTTTTTTTTTTTTGCTGAAAATATACATAGCCAAAGA
>NW_004444083.1:3806851-3821992 GCF_000243295.1 Trichechus manatus latirostris | reverse complement strand
TGGGGTTTGTGTGTTGATGGTTATGGTTTGTATCCTGTTAATACCGTGTATTAGGGCCTGTAGCATTGGTCCTATTTTTTCTTCTATGAACTTTATAGTTTTTGGCTTTATATTTAGGTCTTTGATCCATTTTGAATTAGTTTTTGTATAAGGCGTGAGGTAGGGGTCCCCAACCAATTCTTTTTGGTACAGTGACTCTGTGTATTCCTTCCATATTCTTTTGATGCTTCCTGTATGGTTTAATATTTTCCCCTTAGAATCCTTCAGTATTGGAACTCAAGGCTTGAATTGTTTCTTCAGTTCTCTCAGCTTGAGATATGTGGAGCCTTTTCTTACCTTTTGGTTTTCAATCTCCAGGTCTTTGCACATGTCATTATAATACTTTACTTTGTCTTCTCTAGCCATCCTTTGAAATCTTCTGTTCAGTTCTTTGACTTCATAATTTCTTCCTTTCGCTTTAGTTACTCGAAGTTGAAGAGCAAGTTTCAGAGTCTCTTCTGACATTCATTTTGATCTTTTCTTTCTTTCCCGTCCTTTTAAAGACCACTTACTTTATTCATATATGATGTCCTTCATGTCAGTCCACAACTCGTCCGGTCTTTGGTCATTAGTGTTCAACACCTCAAACTTATTCTTGAGAGAGTCTCTAAATTCAGGTGGGATATACTCAAGATCGTATTTTGGCTCTTGTAGATTTGCTGTAATTTTCTTCAGCTTCAACTTGAACTTCCATACGAACAATTGATGGCCTGTTCTTTAGTTGGCCCCTGACTTTGTTCTGACTGATGATATTGAGCTTCTCCATTGTCTTTTCCACAGATGTGGTCGATTTCATTCCTGTGTATTCCATCTGGCGAGGTCCACATGTGTAGTCACCATTTACATTGTTGAAAGAAGGTATTTGTAATGAAGAAGTCACTGGTCTTGCAAAATTCTATCATGTGATCTCTGACGTCGTTTCTATCACCAAGGCCATATTTTCCAACTACCAATCTTTTTTCTTTGTTTCCAACTTTCACATTCCAATTGCCAGTAATTATTAATGCATCTTGATTGTATGTTTGATCAATTTTGGACTGCAGAAGTTGGTAAAAATTTTTAATTTCTTCATCTTTGGCATTAGTGAGTGTTGAGTAAATTTGAATGATAGTCATATTAACTGGTCTTCCTAGTAAGCATATGAATATTATCCTATCACTGACAGCATTGTACTTCAGGATAGATCTTGAAATGTTCTTTTTGACAATAAATGCGATGCCATTCCTCTTCAAGTTATCATTCCTGGCATAGTAGACCACGTGATTGTCTGATTCAAAATGGCCAATACCAGTTCATTTCAGCTCACTAACACTTAGGATATCAATGTTTATGCATTCCATTTCATTTTTTACTATTTCCAATTTTCCTAGATTCATACTTCATACATTCCACGTTCTGATTATTAATGGATGTTTGCAGCTGTTTCTTCTCATTTTGAGTCATGCCACATCAGCAAATGAAAGTCTCGAAAGCTTGACTCCATCCACATTGTTAAGGTCGACTCTACTTTGACGAGGCAGCTTTTCTCCAGTCATCCTTTGAGTGCTTTCCACCCTGAGGGGCTCATCTTCCTGCACTATATCAGACAATGTCTTCCTGCTAGTCATAAGGTTTTCACCGGCTAATTCTTTTCAGAAGTAGATAACCGGATGCTTCTTCCTGGTGTGTCTTAGTCTGGAAGCTCTGCTGAAACCTGTCTGCCATGGGTGACCCTGCTGGTATTTGAATAACAGTGGCATAGCTTCTAGCATCACAGCAACATGCAAGCCCCCACAGTATGACAAACTGACAGATGCATGGGAGTTCCTAGCATGTTACATATGTACATGTATACACACATTCTTGACTTTTTAATAAACTTTACAGTCATATTCTATCTTAATGTAGTACTGTATTATAATTGCTATACATGTTTATTTTAGGATATATGCATGTTTTGTTTTTTATTTTTGTATTGTTTCCTTTATACAGCACTGTGTGTATTTATATGCCCAGGATGTTGTATTGAATTCTTAATTTTTTTTTTTTTTTTTTAATGTCACTGGTATTAAAATTATTGAGGTAATGAAAACTTTACCCTGATAAGACCATGAATTTGTAGTAGTATCTTTTCCTAAAGAAGCCCTGGTGGCACAGGCATTAAAATGTTCGGTTGCTAACTGAAAGGTTGATAGTTCAAACCCACCAGCCACTCCACAAGAGAAAGATTTACAGCCTTGGAAATCCTTTGAGGCAGTTCTACTCTGTCCTACAGGGTCGCTGTCAGTCGGACTTGACTCGACGGCAACAGGTTTTTTGTTTTTTTTATCTTTTCCTAACAGCAAGTTCCTATAAGTTTTGGTTCATTACTTCACTCTCTGATGATACATTTCAGAGAGAATCTCAATGATACAATTAATCATCTATTTAAGATCATTAGAGATCTCCTGGCTATTCAAATGATGTTGATTTTTTCCTTCCTAAATTATCTTGGCAGATGCTAGCAATAATTTCAAAAAGAAAACACAGTACTCAATAGCGACATATATAAACATTTTTATAAACTACCCTCAAGGATGAAGCAAAGAAAATTGGCCAAAAAGCAAGGCATTGTGTTCCAGAGCCAAGAATGTGATTCTGTAATATTTCCATTGTGGTTTTCACTTCAGAGTAATTTGTATAATTTTGAAAGAAGGCCATAAAACTCTGTGTGGGGACAGGTTATCCAAGGTAACTCCTCTGTCAAATGAGAAAGAATATTAATAATCTTAGACTCGAAGGAGATCATGTGTTACTGATTAGCAAGAGAAACAGAAGAAGCTTATTTCACATTTTTCTGTGTGTATGTACATATAAGTGTGTGTCTACATATATATGTGTGTGTGTATATACGTGTGTGTATATTATAACATGCAGATTTAATAAGATAAATTATTCAGTAGGTACAAAGACATATTAAGTATGCTTAAAATACCCAACTATTAATATGCTAATAGTGTGCTCAAAAAATAAATAATAAGTCAGCCTCTCAAAAAAGCTTGTTTTAATAGAAGCACTAACTGTTCACACTCAGAAACTACTGTGGAAAAGTCTTGCCTCCAATAGACAGAAGGAACAGAGAGTTTAAAGGAGAGATGAGGTTGGAAATAAGGAAATTCACATTGTATCACTCCTGGACTGCCATTTGTCACCCGGGACTCCTGGGACCCAGTAGTTTGGTATTAGAAGTTAGATGTTCTTATTTATATAACTGTTATGGATTGAATTACGTCCCCCAAAAATATGTGTCAACTTGGCAAGGCCGTGAGTCCCAGTATTGTGTGGTTGTCCTCCATGTTGTGACTTGATGTAATTATCCCCCATTTTGTGATGCGTTGTAAATCCTTACCTCTGCCTGTGGTTATAATCCCATTTGTGAATGGGTGTGTTGCTTGTGTTGATGACACAGGAGTAGATGACGTTAGTGCAGGTTAGGTTATGTTTGTTATGTTAATGAGGCAGGATTAGGGTGCATCTTGAGCCATTCTCTTTTGAAATACAAAAGAGATTAAACAAGGGAAAGAAGCAGAAATGGGGGAAGAGAGATGCCAAGCCACATGAAGATTGCCCAGGAGCAGAATCTCAGAAGAGACAGCATCTTCCTCTATAGCTGGCAGAGAGAGAAAGTCTTCCCTTCAAGCTGGTGCCTAGAATTTGGACATCTAGCCTCCTCAGTTGTGACAGAATAAGTTTCTGTTTGTTAAAGCCAGAATGCTCATTAGAAGCAAGGATGGCAAGACTTTGTCTTGCGTATTTTGGACATGTTATCAGGAGGGACCAGTTCCTGGAGAAGAATATCATGCTTGGTAAAGTAGAGAGACAGCACACAAGAGGAAGACTTCAATGAGCTGAATTGACACAGTGGCTGCAACAATGGGCTCAAGCATAATAAGGATTGTAAGGATGGCGCAGGACCAGGCAGTGTTTCATTCTGTTGGACATAGGGTCACTATGAGCTGGTGCCGACTGGATGGCACCTAACAACATAACAACAGCAACCACAACTAAGCCATACACTTGTGGTATTTCTGTTACAGAAGCACTAGATAACTAAAGACAATAACCAGGTCTCTTGACCTGTAGATCTGAAGGTTGAGGCGAGGTTAAAATATGGGCTGAAAGCAGTAAACAAGTTAGGTGAAAATGTTCAAGGGTTTCTGCCAAAGCTGCTTTAAGCAAACTTGAGAATCAGGGTGAGCTTTTTTATTCTGTTTGTTTCCTCATTGTGTGCCCTTTTACTTCCTCAGTGACACTGTCACCTGCACCTCAGGTAGTCAAAGCCTCCAACTAAGCCTCTTATTGCCTTATCAAGATCTTCTCCAATGTTCTTCATTCAGAAAGTTAAGGAGGCATTCTATCTTAATGAGGCTACATCCTATGCAAGCATATCTGGGCAAGGCAATACTCTAAAGTGATATTAATCATGCAGTAGCCATGGTCCTTCCTGAGCAAAGTAAATAAATTATCTTCTTGCAAAACAACAGCAACAAAAATGCTCTTGCATTTTAGTAGGACTTAAAACCATAAATTAAGATAACGTAGCTCGAGTAGAAGAAATAAGGGGTTAACCTAGAATGTGGACATGGTTCTGAGTAAGACAGAGTGCAGCAGGAATTGAACCCTTCTAGAATCTTTCAAAACACATCACATGTCATTGACTTTGCCTACCTATTTCCAAGAGTTTGGATCAACATGTTTATTTTCTTTCATTCTTGCCAAAGTAATAAAGACATGGTGTCTCCCAAACAGAATAACTACAATAACTTGAGTTAAATCTTCAAATTTGATGGGAACTTTCTCTAGCTTGTGGGTAGGAGCACTGAAAAAAAAACATGTTGCCTTTGAGTCGATTCCGACTTATAACCACCCTGTAGGGCTGAGTAGAACTGCCCCATAAGGTTTCCCAGGAATGGCTGGTGGATTTGAACTTCTGACTTTTTGGTTAGCAGCTGAGCTCTTAACCACTGTGCCACCAGGGCTCCGCTGTGGCGAGTAGTAAACACATCTGCATATCCCCGAAATGAATCATCTACTCAGGCCTAGAAAGAGAAGGCTAATACATTTTTGTTGTTCTATTTCATAAGGGAAAAAAAAAAACAGCTGCCATTGAGTAGACTTCGTCAAATGGCGACCCTGTGAAGGGGAACCAAATATTTCATATCAGTTCTCATCTGCATTTTCATGAAGGAGCAATTATATTTTTCTAATATTTAGACAATTTTACCACTCTCAAGAGAAAATTGAAAGACATAACAAAAGTTGATGTCTTGAAATTATATGAGCAAGATGTTACAGTTCAAAAAGGTTTTTCAATCATATTTTCTCTTCAAAAGTGGAAGCAAATGTTCCCATGACTACTAGAGTAAGGGAAACTATTAATAAAAACAGCTGTGGAATGGGGAAGGGGCTTTTGTAAAGAGATCCTGGACTTAACCAAGTATTGGGAGGGAGGTGCATTTTAAGAGGCTTACACCATTTGAAGGGGGATTGTGAGAACAGTTAGCAAAGGCTCAGAGCTTCAGGAAGTTGACGACCCAGCCAGCTGAATGATTATTGTTGTCATTAAGTTACCTAGAGTCAGGGTGTCCTGGTGGCACATAGTTAAGCACTCAAGTGCTAAGCAAAAGATTGACAATTTGAACCTACCCCGCAGCTATGCAGAAGAAAGACCTGGTGATCTGCTCCCATGAAAATTACGGCCTAGAAAATCCTGTGGGGCAGTTCTCTGTCACTTGGGATTGCTATGAGTCACTATGAGCTGAATGATTCCGGGAGAGAAAATTAGGATGAACCTAAAACTGAACATTATCATAAGGTAGAGAAAACCAAATTAGAAATGCCAAATAGTTCCAAATAGAACTCTCGCCCAAATAATACATTATTCATAAATTCCTATCTGGGGTTGTACTGCAAACAAATATAACGTTCCATTTGAAACTACAGTGTATTCCTGTAGCCTTCATCCTGATTCCAAGTCTGTCTTCCAATTTTGTTTTCTACTTCCATCTTTATTTGATCCACCTGGCATTTGTCTGGTTTACCAACCCAAATGTACGTATACTGTAAATATCTCTGATTGGCTTAAGAATAACAAGGAGGGAAGAAATCAATGCCATTTGGGATCTCAGGCTAAAATGTTCTTTTTGTGGCCTTCTTTCATTCAAGAGCTTTTAGGGAGAAGAATCTATCCCCAGCACAATACCAACCTGTTAAATTATGCCAGTGGAATATTCTTCAGGAATGAGATTTCAAAATTCAAGGATATCCATGACTTGAGAATAAACTAAGAAAGAATAAAGTTTTTTATGTTCCTACTGGAAACTCTGGTGGCATAGTTGTTAAAAGCTACAGCTGCTAACTAAAAGGTTAACAGTTCAAATCTACCAGGCGCTCCTTGGAAACTCTGTGGGGCAGTTCTACTCTGTCCTATAGGGTCACTATGAGTCGGAATCGACTTGAGGGCAATGGGCCTTTTTATGTTCCTATTACTGTTGTTGCTGTTAGGTGCCATCAGGTCAATTTCATCTCATAGCTACCCCATGTGACAGAGTAGAACTGCCCATAGGATTTTCCAGGCTATAATCTTTATGGGAGCAAGTTACCAGATCTTTCTCCTGTGGAGCCACTGGAGGGGGGAGGGGGGTTTGAACTGCCAACCTTTTGATTAGCAGCCCAGCGCTTAGCCATTATGCCACCAGGGCTCCTTGTTCCTACTACTAAATATTCATTATTACGTTTTGGAGGACGTGATTGCTATCACAAGAGTAAACTTGGAACAAGACAGTGGGAGAAAGAACAGGAGCAGTTCTAAATAAGGAAGCAGGAAATGTTTATGAAGGCTATTCCAGCTTAAGATAGTGATTTCTCAAAAAAAGTTTACTATGTGATCACTCACACTGTAAGAAGTCTGAAAAAGTGTCTGCAAATGAAGATTGTGGAAGATATGTGTGCTTTTGTGTAAAAAGAAGATGAATTTTTTTTTCATTTTTCTTTTCTGCCATTTCATTTTTTGGGGGGGTTACAATTGGGGTGTTCCTGTTATAATAGACACTCAAGAGGAACTTTCTCACGTGGGCTGTATGTTTTGGATGTGATGTTCTTTGAGCTAAGTAGGTTCTTAGAGTGAAGTGGGAGGCTGTGCTTCAGAACAGAAGGAAAGTTAAAGGGATTGAGGAAGAGTTTACGATTCATTAAGAGGCAGGGTCCATTTTCTTTTTCTCCACCTTCTGATAGCAAACAAGGACTGCAGTAAGATTTTTTTTTCTTTCATTTAATGCAACTGTCATCAGATAATGTAAAAAAAACATAATTTCAGAGTCATGCCATCCAGTGGGCTGAGGAATCAGACAGACCTGGAAGATCCAAGCTCCAATCTTTCTAGCTCTGTGACTTTGGGCAAGTTTCTACACCTTTCTGTGTCATGTCATCCGTAAAGTGAGAAGAATAATGATATTGTCTCTCATGGCTGTGGTGAATATTGAGAACAATCTATAGACAAGTGCTTGGCACAGAGTTTAGAACATCATAAGTGGTCAATAAATGTGAACTACCATTACTATTGTTATTATAGTTATGGACTTTGGGTGTGATTTTGATTATTAGATTCAGTAGTGCTAATTGGCATAACAAAGCTTATTAAGAAAATATTCCTCATCCTACTTTGGTGAGTGGTGTCTGGGGTCTTAAAAGCTTGCAAGCAGCTATCTAACATGCGTCAATTGGTCCCAACCACCTGGAGTAAAGGAGAATGAAGAACACCAAAGACACAAGGAAAGTATTAGCCCAAGAGACATAAAGCGCCACATAAACCAGAGACTTCATCAGCCTGAGACCAGAAGAACTAGATGGTGCCTGGCTATCACCAATGACCGCCCTGGCAGGGAACACAACAGAGAGTCCCTGATGGAGAAGGAGAAAGGTGGCATGAAGAACTCAAATTCTAGTAAGAAGACCAGACTTAATGGTCTCACTGAGACTGGAGGAACCCCGGAAAGCATGGCCCCTGGATTCTCTATCAGCCCAGAACTAAAACAATTTCTGAGGCCAACTCTTCAGACAAGGATTGGACTGTACAGTGGGACATAAAGTGATACTCTTGAGGAGTGTGCCTCTTAGCTCAAGTAGATACAAGAGACTAAACGGGCCTGAGGTGACATGGAAAGGCAGAGAGAGTTAGGAGCTGGTTGAATGGACATGGGGAATCAGGGGTGGAAAGGAGGAGTGTGCTGTCACAGTATGGGGAGAGCAATTAGGGTCACATAACAATGTATGTATAAATTTTTGTATGGGAGACTAACTTGAAATGTAAACTTCATTTAAACTACAACAATAAAAAATAAAAAAAAAAGTAAGAATGGGGAGATGAGGGAAAAAAAGATTCAGTAGTGCTGAAATGAGAAACATTTTTTTAAATCTCAATTCTGTATTTTTTTGTGGCTTATTTTTTAAGACATTCAGACTACTTCATCAACAGAAATTTCTTAATCCTAAATGTTTTTTATTTAATTGTGAAATATGAACTTGATTTTGTTTTGTTTTGTTTTATTTTTTTAGTGGACTATAATTAAAATTTATTTATAAACATGTTTTTTTGTCCAGGGTTTAATAAAAATTTTCCTGGTGTTATAAATCTCACCTTGAAATTTAGAGTTCCAATTTGCACAAACCAATCAAAAAGCAATTATCAGAAAGCAATTATCATAAATAGCCAATCAACAATATGAACTAAAATGAATCATCTGTCACTCGCTTATCGAAAGCTCTACACTTATTTTTATCAGTTCTGCACAACTAAGTGTGGAGTATACAACTCTGTAAAACCATTATCGTTAAATTTTTTTAAAAATCATTTTTGCAGATCTAAAGCCCAATAAGAGACACCAAAAATACATACATTTATATGTGTTTTTCTAATATTCACAATATAAAATAATAAAGATGAATATTTTAATATTCATGTTTTGTTTCTAGTAACAGCTACTGCTCAGTTATTTCTAATATATATATCAGTTGTGACGCATTGCTTTAGGTAAATTTGCTGCAAAAGATCTCTTTAAAATGTTCAAAGGCAAAGATGTCACTTTAAGGACTAAGGTATGCCTGACTGAAGTCATGGTGTTTTCAATTACCTTACATGCATGTAAAAGCTGGACAATGTATACGAAAGACTGAAGAAGAATTGATGTCTTTGAATTATGGTATTGGCAAAAATATTGAATATACCATGGACTGCCAAAAGAACAAACAAATCTGTCTTAGAAGAAGTATAGTCAGAATGCTCTTTAGAAGCAATGATGGCAAGACTTCATCTCACATACTTTGGACATGTTATCAGGAGGGACCAGTCCCTGGAGAAGAACATCATGATTGGTAAACTAGAGGGTAAGAGAAAAAGAGGAAGATCCTCAGTGAGATGAATTGACACAGTGGCTGTGACAATGGGTTCAAGCATAACAACAGTCATGAGGATAGCACAGGACTAGGCAGTGTTTCTATCTGTTGTATATGGGGTTGCTGTTAGTCAGAACTGACTGGAAAGCACCTAACAACTACAATACCTGTTGCCGTTGAGTTGATTGCAACTCACAGCAACTCTATATATTTTTAACATACCATCTCTGAATTGCTAGAAACGTTTCAAATTTTTTATCCCCAAGATTTTAAATAAGAGATTTGATTCAACTAACATGTATATCTCAATTTTCCTTTTTTCTTGTTTGGAACATAGAAGACCCTACATGTTTACTGAAGGAATAAATAGCTAATAAATTGTGATGGTTAAGCTTGTGTGTGAACTTGGTTGGGCCATGATTCTCAGTTGTTTGTAAGTTATAATGTAGTTTGGTAAGTAATGATGTAATCACCTCCATAACGAGATCTGATATAATCACCTTCATGATTATATTTGTTATGAGCAGCAGCCAGTCAGTTGAAAGGAAGTTTACATGGGGGGTGTGACCTGAATCCAATATAGGTGGACTTTCTGGTAAATCTCATTGACTTTTGCTTGCTCTGGATCCTGCAGTTGGCTCCTGTTCATTTAACCTCCAGTTCTTGGGACTTGAGCTAACAGCTTACCTGCTCATCTTGGGATTTGTCAGCCTCCACAGCCTGTGAGCCAAAGGCTTGCTGTCTGACCTGCTGATCTTTGGTTTGCCAACCCTTGCAGCTACATGAGTCAGGAGAAACCTCTAGCCTGACCCATGGACTTTGGACTTTCCAGCCTCTACTACAACAACGTGAGCCATTTCCTTGATATAAATTTGTCTCTCCATATATGTATACACTTCACTTGTTTTACTTCTCTAGAGAACCCAGCCTGAGACATAAATGAATGCTTCTTCAAGTGTACAAGACCTGTTTAAGCCTCAGAATTGTTGACTTCTTGCCTCTTGCCCACAGTGGCCCAGAGGCAAAGAAATCCCCGCGCTTGAGAAGAAAAGAGTAGAGTAACTTTTTTTATAATCTACTCCACTCAGTAATGTCAGTGCTCATGGGAACATAGCCACTGTCGGTGGTCTGTCTGCTCAACATGTTAACAGGACTCATCGTCTCCTGTTCTCCTTGACTGTAGTATCTACCTTTCCTTCAACTCCCTCAAGGGTGCTCTCCAAACCCTATTCGGCCCATCATGTTCCTAACGCCTAATGTCTTCGTTCTAATTACCTTATCTGAGTGACTCAAAAGTCTATGTACTTATCCAAAAGGCAACATCATGGAGGCAAATATATTCAGAAGTAAGTACATGTTAATAGAAATTGGTATAAGGCAAATGACAGTATGTGCGTATACAGGGGTTGTTGGTGGTGGAGTGAGGGAGGAGATACAATACAATCAGCATTTCTCCATATAGCTCTTCAGGATTTAAACATACAGTTCGATAAATTATCTTCACTTACATATTTTCACTGGCTAGTTGTTATTGAATCTATATTATAATTTACCATTTTAAGATCCTAAGGTTTATATTTCTTTTAATAATAATTTAAAGGTTTGAGTCTTAGTGCCCTTACCTCTTGTCATGTTTGGGATTCCCTAACACAAAGGGAAAAATACCTTAGTGGAAAATGAAGTCCATTGTATTGATAGTTACTGAAGCATTCACTATCTCTCCTCATGCAAAGCGTCTCTGGAAAGCACTGATGGGATCACGAAACTCAACCTGAATTCCGAAGGGCTGTTTATTTCACCTTCTCTATGAATCTGGAATGGCTGGGCCTGCAGAAGAGACTCTGAGTCCATTTATACAGCTAGTTACATGGGTAAAGCTGGTCAGCCTGGTCTGGGGTCCATGCCTTGCCTCTGAGGTATTTACAGCAGGGAGGGAAAGAAGCATTAAGCACCTCTTACTTGAATGCTGAAAGCAACGAGAGGCTTGCTTGGCTTGGCATAACTCCTGATATTTACAACACAGTAATCTGTCCTAAAATCTGTCCTAAAACCTGAGTTTTGACCCATCAGACTTCAAAAGCGGCCAGGTGGAATTGGAAATGAGCATCCCTCCCACCCAGTCCACAATTACTGATACTATGAGTCAAGCAATGTTCTAATCAATTTACCCAGGTTATTACATCTTCCCACAAAAGTCCATCAGTTTGTGTTACTGTGGTGGCTTTTGTGTTGTTATGATGCTGGGTGCTGTGTCATAGGTATGTTGAATACCAGGAGGGTCACCCATGGTGGACAGGTTTCAATGAAACATCCAGACTAAGACAGACTAGGAAGAAAGGCCTGGCAATCTACATCCAAAAATTAGCCAATGCAAAATCTATGGATCACAGAAAAAAAAAGGAGACCCTGTCTTAGTTATCTGGTGCTACTATAACAGAAATACCATTAAGTGGATGGCTTTAACAAAGAGAACTTTATTCTTTCACAGTCCAGGAGGCTGGAAGTCCAGATTCAGTGCACCAGCTACAGGAGAAGGCTTTCTCTCTCTGTCAGCTCTGGAGGAAGGTGCTTCTCATCAATCTTCTCCTGGACTAGAACCTTCTCAGGGCAGGGACCCCAGGTCCAAAGGACGCTCTATTCTCCTGACTCTTGTTTCTTGGTGGTATGAGGTCCCCATGTCTCTCTGCTGGCTTCTCTCTTTTATAGCTCAAAAGAGATTGACTTAAGACACAACCTAATCTTGTAGATTGAGTTCTGCCTCACTAACGTGACTGCCACTAATCCCACCTCATTGACATCATAGAGGTAGGATACAGCACATAGGAAAACCACATCAGATGACAAAATGGTGGATAATCACACAATACTGGGAATCATGGCCTAGCCAAGTTTACACACGTTTTGAGGGAACACAATTCAATCCGTAACACCCTCAAAAAGATGGATTGACACAATAGCCTCAAAAATGAACTCAAACGTAGCAATGATCATGAAGATGATGCAGGACCGGGCAGTGTTTCGTTCTGTTTTACATCAGGTTACCATGAGTTGGAGCTGATTCAATGGCAACTAACAACAACAACAACGGCGTTACATCTTCATAACAGCTTAAGAGATAAATACTACCATGATGGCCATTTTACAGACGCAGAAGTTGAGGCTTAAAGGGATTAAATAACTTGACTAAGGTTACATAACTCATAACTACCAGAACTGGAATTCTCATCCAAGTCTGGCTGATTGCTTCTGTTGCTTCTAGACCTTATGCTACATATCCTTCTTGGCAAATGGTTATCAAGTGACTATGTTGCATGTGAACTCATTATGAAAATTTCCACTGTGTCCACTCTGGCAAATCCACCTCTTTATTTCATCATTTAACAAATAAATTTATTAAGAGCCTCCTGTTGGCCAATTACCATGAGAGGCCCTAGGGAACGAAGATTGAGTAAAAAAGACAAAGATCCTGTCCTCATGGAGTAAGTTTAGGGAGGAAGACAGGAAAACCAATCTAATCAAATGATAGTGTCTAATTATGTGATACTTATAACTTTCCCCTACATATGAAAGCATGAATGTCATCAGAACACTTAGCAGCAGCCTCTATAGGAGTCTGCAGTGCTTGGCATTTATCATTCTTAAGAGGCATTGAATATTGTTTTCTTAAACACTCTTGCTAGCTGTGCTAGGCACTGAAATCATATAAATCATATAATCATATAAATCATATAATCATATAAAGACTGCTCTATGAACACAATTTAGTTGAGGAAAGAGAAACACGGGGTGACAGCATTGTAACAGAAATATTAAAGGAAAAAAAAACCCCACAAACGTGTATAAGAGTGGAGAGAAAGGAGCCTCTGATTCCACAGGAGGAAATGCAAGCTGTTCCTGACAACTAACTTTTTGATTTCGTGCATTCCGCAGAGAAACTGTGGTTAGGAGAAATGGGAATCAGGAGATCTACCTTCTGTTCCTATCTTGGCCACTAGGACAGCTGTGTGAGTTTGGTCAAATAGTATCACCTTCCTTCACCCCCGTGTCCTGGTAAAATGAGAGAACTGAGTAAAATGGTCTTAAAAGTGCCCTCTAGCTCTGTCATTCATGACACTTATCTTTCAAGAAAGCTGACAAATTCATCATTTTCACTATTCCTTGATAGGACAATCCGAGCTCTAACCACTTTTTTTTTAGTATTATATATGTTAACCTTCCTCTCTGCTTGTATTAGAAAGATCCCTATGGAATCATTTCTAGACTTTCTCAATTAGTTGATGTCTTAGCATTGCAGGTTGTTTAGCTTTCAGTATTCCCTGCCATGAAAAGTCTCCCTTTCATATCTTACATTCCACTAATTACTCTGTCAATCAATCAATCAATTAGATGATAAATACTAATTCTATCAAGATATAAATAAAAACTCCCATTTTTCTAAAAATATAGGAATTCGTGGGAATTATATTAATATTAATTAAAGTTATGAAAAATCTTCATTGTACTTTGATCAGAACTCTACACACACACAAACACACAAACACAAGCACACATGCATGTAGATATATAGATAGAAAATCATAGTTGTCAACCAGGAGTAATTTCACCCCCAATAGAGAGTTGGCAATGTCTGGAGACATTTTTGGCTGTCACAACTAGGGGTGTCATTGGCATCTAGTGAGCCAGGGATGTTGCTCAGCATCCTGCAATGCACAGGACAGTCCCCCACCCCCCATACACACCAAAGAATTATCCATTCCGAAATGTTATAGTACCAAACCCTGCTTTAGATAGTACATGAACTTCTAACTGAGGAACATTATTCCAGACTTTGGCAAAATGCATAGCAAGTTTCTTTTTTTTTTTTTTCAAGTTTATTATTTGGAAAATCATGATTCTGTCCTGATAAAGCTTCCCTTCTTTATGCTTAGCTTCTTGAACAACTGCAGTGCTGTCTTTTCTAGTTTTCGCACTTCCTTTCACAAGGCTCGTAACACTAACCTGATTGCCACCACCTACTGCCCAGACAGAAAGCAGAGGATGAGAGGGTGTGAGCCTTGCAGAAGGGTCTGGAATGATCATGGAAGCCCTAAACTGGAATGTTCCTTCCAGCTTCCCAGACCAAGGCAAGTCCATATAGAACAGGAGTGAAGAGCACAGAATCTGAAGCCTAAGGTCCTTGGTTCAGATCCTACCTCTTCTACTTCCTTGCTGTCTAGTCCTTGGCACATGAGTATGCTTAATTTCTTTGTGCTTCAGTTTCATTATCTTTTAAAGAGAGACAATCTACCTCAGAGAATTGTGGTGAGGACTGTTGTAGTTATTGTTATGTGCCATCAAGTTGGTTACAACTCATAGTGACCTTATGTACGACAGAACAAAACACTGCCTGGTCCTGTGCCATCCTCACAATCCTTGCTATGTTTGAGCCCATTGTTGCATCCACAGTGTCAATCTATCTCGTTAAGCATCTTCCTCTTTTCCACTGACCCTCTACTTTACCAAGCATAATATCCTTCTCCAGAGACTGGTCTTTCCTGATAACACGTCCAAAGTACGTGAGATGAAGTCTTGCCATCCTCACTTCTAAACAGCATTCTTACTGTACTTCTTCCAAGACAGATTTGTTTGTTCTTCTGGCAGTCCATGGTATATTCAATATTCTTTTCCAACACCATAATTCAAAGGCATCAATTC
>NW_004444083.1:3792271-3806751 GCF_000243295.1 Trichechus manatus latirostris | reverse complement strand
CTTCTTTTTCAGTGACCCTCTACTTTACCAAGCATGATGTGCTTCTCCAGGGATTGGTCCCTCCTGAAGATGTGTCCAAAGTAAGCAAGACGAAGTCTCGCCATCCTTGTTCTAGGAGCATTCCAGCTATACTTCCTCCATGACTGATTTGTTCCTTCTTCTGCAGCTGATGGCATATTCAATATTCTTCGCCAACACTACAATCTGAATGCATCAATTCTTCTTCCGTCTTACTTTTTCATTGTCTGCTTTTCACATGCATATGAGGCAGTTGAAAATCTTGTTGTTTGGTGCCGTAGAGTCAGTTCAGATTCATAGCGACACTACATACAACAGAACAAAACACTACCTCATCCTGCGCCATCCTCACAATCACTGCTATGTTTGAGCCTATGTTGCAGCCACTGTGTCAATCCATCCAGTTAAGGGTCTTCCACTTTCTGTCTGACCCTCTACTTTGCCAAACATGATGCCCTTCTCTAGGAACTGGTCCCTCCTGATAACATGTCCAAAGTATGTGAGATGAAATCTTGCCATCCTTGATTCTAAGGAGCATTCTGGCTGTACTTCTTCCAAGACAGATTTGTTTGTTCTTCTGGCAGTCCATGGTATATTCAATATTCTTTTCCAACACCATAATTCAAAGGCATCAATTCTTCTTTGGTCTTCCTTATTTATTGTCCAGCTTTCACATGCATATAAGGTGATTGAAAATACAAGGGCTTGGATCAGGCGCACCTTAGCCCTTCGTACATTCCACATTCTGATTATTAATGGATGTTTGCAGCTGTTTCTTCTCATTTTGAGTTGTGCCACATCAGCAAATGAAGGTCCCAAAGGTTTTACTCCATTCATGTCATTAAGGTCAACTTTACTTTAAGGAGGTAGCTCTTCCCCATGTGTATTCTTCCTTCTTCATATTTTGGGTTCCTTCTAACCTAAGGGGCTCATCTTCCAGCACTATATCAGACAATATTCTACTGCTATCCATAAAGTTTCACTGGCTAATTTTTTTTCAGAAATAGATTGCCGGGTCCTTTTTCCTAGTCTGTCTTAGTCTGGAAGCTGTGCTGAAACCTGTCCACCATGGGTGGTCCTGCTGGTATTTGAAATACCAGTGGCATAGCATTAAATCAGCTAATATATGTAAAATGCCTGGTACACAGTCAGCACTAGGTGTAAGTTAGCAATTGTTATTATCACTATTAGACCTAGTGTGGTGTCACGCAACTTTAAGAAGTTAGACGAAGGGACTGAATTTTGTCTTATTACTCTCTGAGGAACAAACTTTCTCTGGTCATTTTCTCTGAATCTTCATCAGAAGGTACAGGTTCTCCTGGATCCTGCCTTGATCCCAGAGCTCTGTTTGCACTCCCAATCCCTAGCACCTTCTATTCCTTCTGGTTCACCTCTAAAACCTCCCCTGCTGGAGCAATTCCATCCTTGCCATTAACATCAGTGGCTCTGGCCCATTCATACAAACTTTCCAAGAGTCAATAATATTAAAAAGTAATGCTTTGTTTACTTTGACCTTTAAGTTTTAAATTTTGCTCCCATCTCTAAGAAAATTTTATTTCAGCAGTCTTCTTAATCTCAAAAACCAATAGCTGTTGAGTCAATTCCAACTCACGGAGACCCTATCTGTGTCAGAGTAGAACTGTGCTCTATACAGTTTTCAATGGTGGGTTTTTCAGAATTAGATAGCCAACCCTTTCTTCTGAGATGCCTCCAACCTTCCAGTTACCAGCCTAGCTCATTAACTATTTGCACTACCGAGGGACTCCTTCTCGGTCTTACATAACCTTATATACGTTTTTACTCTGTGCAGATGAATAAACACAACTGACAGAAGCAATTTTTTCTTTCTTTCTTTTTTTTTTTTTTTTTTTTTTACTATTTCTTCAATAGATTCACACAAATCACTGGGAATTTTAACACTTGTTCAAATAGTGTGGGGTTCTTCATGCTATTATCGGTACTAGGAGGGAATCCTGTATTAAAACCTCTAATTAACATGCGCTGAGAGGTCCTGTATAGTTACTTAACATATTTCTCTTGGTTAATAAATCTGTTAACAGGCTTCAAAGGACTCTTGTTGGGTTTCTCTGCAAAATAATGGAGTCAGCAAAGCAGAAATCATGACGCTACCATTTTCATTAACTCCTATGTATCTTACTCCCAACCCCTCTCTGATTAAAGCTTTCTGTCTTAGAGACAAACCTAGGAGTTACCAAGTTCATCTCAAGTAACCATGTTGTTTGTTGTTAGGTGCCCACGAGCTAGTTCTGGCTCCTAGAGACACTATGTACAACAGAACGGAACACTGCCTGGTCCTGCGCCATCCTCACAAGCGTTGTTATGCTTGAGCCCATTGCTGTAGTCACTGTGTCAATCTATCTCGTTGAGGGTCTTCCTCTTTTTCACTGACCCTCTACGTTACCAGGTATAGAATCAAATATTACAACCATCAAAACAAAAAAAAGAAAATGTAATGATCCCAATAGGACCTTATCAATAAGGGCCTGAAATAATGGGACTGAAAATCACTTAATAAACCCAAAAGGGGGAAAGAATCAGCAAATGGATTTTTCCCCGATTTTAAAAAAAAGCACTCACACACAAAAGCAAGAACCCCCTAAGTCAATTTACATAACAGTTAAGCCACGTAAAATATTTTAGAAAGAAATTAATACTAGACTTCAGTTTGTCAGCTCTTTAATTTCCTCATCAAGCTTCGTAAGCATTACTAAATAAACCATCATTTCCACAAATAAACATTTTACAACACAACATTAGCAGTATAAACAGTTCCTTCCATTAAAATGACTGGTTTCACTGAAAGAGATTTCCCAAGTGCGTGCCTTTGTTTTCACCATTGTGGCTGAAACAAGTATTTTATTAGGACTTGTTAACTAACCTTGCTGCATATATGTAATATGCAGCTTCTAATTAGGTCAGCTATTTCTCTGTCAGCCCTTCTGAGACAGTATGGCTATATTTTGTCAGAGAGTTTGAAAATAGTCCCAGTGGTAACAGCCTATCCTATAACATTGTTATTGTTAGCTGTGGTAGAGTCAGCCCCTGACTCATGGCAACCGCATGCACAATGGGATTTTCATTGGCTGATTTTCAGGAGTAGATGACCAGACTTTTCTTCCTAGCCCATCTTAGTCTGGAGGATCTGCTGAAATCTGCCCAGCAACACGAAAGCCTCCACTGACAAACAGATGGTGGCTATGCGGGAGGCCCATTGACCAGGAATCCAACCCAGATTTCCCACATGCAAGATGAGAATCTGCCACTCAACCACCAATGTCCCTTAGTCTACTTCTAAGGAGGTCTGTTCCAAGAAGGATATGGCTTCATCTCTGTGATAGAGCAGTGGGAATGGATAGGATTAGCGGGTCAACAAGCAGATAGCAAAGGAACCAAATAAAATCCCTTTTTTGATGAGAGACACAAAGTCACCTTATCTAAAACATCCTTAACCTCTAATTAGACGTCTAAGTATACAGGCACTTTGAAATTCCCGAAGACATCACAAATTTTGATTATGATATTTTATTATGATTTCACCTGAGTATAGGTACTTCCACTTTGTGCTTAAATGGGATTCTGACATGACTGGGCATATCTAGTGAGTTAGGAAGGTCAGTTGCCAGGAAATCTGTGAACGAAGGAAAACTTCCTGGGAGGCCTCTTACACTTAGCTGAAACGCAACCACACAGGAGGAATAAGGAAATGCTTGTTCAGTGCAAGGAAGGATCCATCCTGAATATAACATCATGTTTGGCACTTGAAGTTTTCTCCCACTTCAGCCCCACCTGGACTTATGTCTGAAACTCATGGTGAGCATATTATGTATAAAATTATAAGAGCTGTTCTATAGGTCCCTGCTTGATCTAATCCCGTCCTTCCTCTCTGGCCTCTTGTCACTCAACCCTCCCTGTCTTATTCTGCGTGCTCTAGAGGAGAAAAAAAACCCAAACCCATTGCCGTTGAGTCAATTCTGACTCATAACCAGTGCTCTCTCTCTCTCTTTATATATATATATATATCTAGATAGACAGATAGATAGATATACAGATATGTGTCAATATAGAGACATTTACTTGAAGGAAATAGCTCATGCAATTGTGGGGCTGTCAAATCCCAAATCCATAGGTCAGGCATCAGGCTGGAGACCTCTGCTGGCTCATGGATTTGACGAATCCAAAATCTGCAGGTCAGATGGCAGGTTGAAGACTTCTGCAGGCTTACATCCCAGGAACTGGAGGTCAAGCAATTAGTGCAGGGTCAAGAGAAAGAACTTTGCGAGAACATCCATTTACATTCTGGAGACTGGCCACATTCCCAAGGAAACTCCCCGTTCAGCTGATTGGCTGATCACATTAGATAACATCATGGCAGATGACTACATTATATTTCATTATGGAAGAGTACCCAGTCCAGTGTCTGCCAAACCACTGACCATCATAATCTAGACAAGCTGGCTCATAGTATCAATCATCACACTCCCCCTCATTTTTTAGACTCTAATCTCATTATTTCTATAACACTTTCCATGCATCATATATCAGAACTTTTGTGCTTGCTATTGATAGTACCCACACCCATTTCCTTGAACCAATCCCCAACTCCCTTCTCCACCCCAAACACATACCCTAGAAGTAGTTAAAAACACTTGAATGGAGGGGAAGAGTGGTGTTCAAGAAGATGCTGGAGATTCTGGTCAGCAGTTACTGGAAAGGGCCTGTAAAACTTGAGTCACTGTGACTTTGACCTTCATCTGTCTCCCCAGTAGCCAAGGTCAGGCAAAGAGAGGTTGTGTTTTTAAAAAACTAGGATTGTATTTATTTTTTAAAAATAGGTACGACAGGACTCTTTCTCTTTTCCTCCTTTTCCCTCTCCCTCTCTATCAGACAGCTATGCATGAGACATGACTAAAATGTATCTTCTCATCTAATTGTTCTAACCCTGATTCCCTCTATAAATGATACCGAATCACTGCATTCTGCAGATTTAAGGATGCACGTTAGAAATCTTCTTGGTCAAGCTAGGAAAACTGAGGACTCAGGAAGCCAAATCACTGGCTCAGAGTTACACGCCGAGTTGCTAGAACTTAGCATGACATTCAAATGTTAGCTCATTGCACTTTTAGCTTTCAGAGTAAAGGAAGAAAAACAGGTGAAGTGTCAAACTATGGAATAAAGCTGAGTTGACCTATAATTAAAAACCAAAGTCATGCCACCCAGACTATACACTCTGCTTAACATTCATGACTATCACAAGCGTATCTCATAAATTATAATTATTTCACTGGCCCCAGAAATCTATTTGGCAGATAGCACCATTTATGTACAGAATCCCAGTTCTACATTTATCTCAAGACTGGGTGTGAAGGACAGGGTTAAATATAGTTAGAGGGCATACACTGAAGAAAATAAATTGCATACGATATTGTATATCTTACTTTAATATCAACAATAATCTTTCGTTTTTAAAGCATATTGCATATAAAGTGAGCATTACAAACTCCTAGCACCACAAGCAAACAACAGAACCTTATCATATAGGAACGGATTAATGCTTCCACCGCCAAGTTACCTTGGGCACAGCCAGGATGCATCTCAAAGATGTGTTAAATATCTATCAACACCTTCTGCAGTGATTGCTATAAAAAGAAGGTAATGATGAAGACACCAAGCTTGTCTTCAGAGTTATTCACGAGAAAAAAAAATTAGCAAGGATTTCTGTGAAATTAGGGTAACTTTTGACACTTGTAAACTCATTCATTATTTATTGATTCATTCATCCAATGAATGTTTGTAAAACAACAAGAATAAAAGTTTATAAATAGAGCAGGATCCAGAACAAACTCTTGCCTTAAAGGAGTTTACATTCTTTTGGAGAAGGTATATATAGGACTTTAAAATACCAGTTGGTGATAACCACTACGTTGTAGTCGTTTTTTGCCATCGAGTCGATCCCAACTCATAGCGACCCTATTGGACAGAGTAGAACTTCCCTGTAGGGCTTCCTAGTCTGAAATCTTTAAGGGAGCAGATCGCCAGGTCTTTTCTTACATGGAGCAGCTGGTGGGTTTGAACTGCCAACCTTTGTTTAGCAGTCGAGCTCTTAACCATTGTGCCACCAGGGCTCCTTGATAAGCACTATAGGGGGTAGAAACAAGTAAAGAGAGGCCTTTCTTCCAAGGTGTCTCTGGGTGGTCCTGAACCACCAACCCACCCTGCGTTTGTTCCTCAGGTCTGGAATTAGATATTTGAAAATTATATACTCAGCAGTTGGCAGAAACTCCAGATTGGTTCCCTGACCCATGGAGTATGATATGGCAGAAAAGGCCAGATGAAAGCTCATAGACCTGCCTTTACCCACCAAAATAATAAACCAAAAGCAATAACATGTTCCTGGAGGGATTTCAGAGGTAAGTGCCACCAACAAGATTTTGAAAGTTACAGTGTCATGATCCTTACTACATCCCCGTTCAATTCGCCTATTTGGCCTGTGCAAAAGACAGATGAGTCTTAAAAAACAGCAGTGTATTATTATACACTTAATCAGGTGGTGAAATCTAACTGCAGCTGCTGCTCCAGATGTAGTATCTTTACTGGAACAAATCAGCACATCCTCTGGTATCTGTAATCTGACAAATCTATCTCTCTCTCTCTCATTAAAGACCGTCCAAAACAATATGCTTTCATCTGGCACAGCCAGCAATGCAAGACCATAGCTCTCCAGTTCTACGCCATAATCTAGTCCAGAGGGACCTCTAAGTTTTCTTCATCCCACAGGATGTCATTACATTCATAGTCAGTTACATCGATGGTATCATGCTGATTTTGACCAGAGAAGCAGGAAGTAGCAACTACTCTAGACACCTTGGTAAGATACAAACATGAGAGAGGGTGGGGGAAAAGAATCTCACAAAAATTCAGGGGCCTGTCTCTTCCACTCATATCTAGGGGTACAGTGGTCTGGTGTATGTTGAGATTTTCATTCCAAAGTGAAAGACAAGTTGCTGCATCTATAAAACATCACTGAAAAAATCCACAACACATCAACAGATCCCTAGTGGGACTCTTTAGATTTTGGAGAATCATTTGGACGTGCTACTCTGACCAACTTATTTCATAGCCTGATAATCTGCCAGTTATAAGTGGGCACCAAAAAGAAAAAAAATTAAAATAACCCTTTAACTGCTCTACCACTTGGACCTTACAGCCTGCAAATTCTGATGATGCTTGACATGTCTGTGGCAGATTGGGATGCTTCATGGAGACTATGAGATCTTTTAAATGAATCACAGGGAAGATGCATAGGATTTTTCATCAAAGCAATGCCATCCTTTGCAAATAACCATTATCCTTTTCAGAACCAGAGTTGGGCTTATTATTAAGGCTAAATAGAGAATGTATATCAAATTACCAAGTTACCACATGACCTCAGCTGCCTATCTGAACTAGATGTTGTCCATGAAACCATAAACTTGGACAGCACAGCAACACTTCCTTCATCAAATGGAAGCCATGCATACAAGATTGAGTTCAAACATGTCCTGAAGACACATGTAAGTTACACGAGCAAGTGGCCCACATGTCCACAGGCTGTATTCCTGCTACATTGCCTCTTCTTTCTCAATCTGCCCTCAAGGCCACGTGAAGATTTTCCTATGACCAAATGACTAGAAAAAACAATGGCCTATTTTACAGATGAGGGCAACTGCATAGGCCCACTCTGGCGTGGCCCTGAAGGACAATGGTGAAGGGAAATTCTCCCAGTAGGCAAAACTTTGAGCATCGGACCTGGTTGTTCACATTGCCTGGAAGGAGAGAGAAGTGGCCAGAGATATGGCTCTAGCCTACTTAATGGGCAGTGACTCATGGATTAGATGAATGGTTGGGGTCTAGGGATGAACATAATTGGAAAATTGGTGATAAAGAGGTCTCATTCCTCTACCAAATTACATAAGATACATTAATTAGACGGTAAGCTTATATTTCAGTTATTTAAATACAGGATTTCAAAATGGGGTGTGACTCAGCTAGAAGAGTAAACAACATAACCCAAAGATAGAAGAAAAGACTTATGTTCTCTTTTGAGGAAGAGGGGTGGCATGTTTTGGATGGTATGAGAGATAGTTACCATGTTAGGTGGAAGCATGCTTTCCTTGCTTTAGTTTTTTTTTTTTTAAATAAATTAAGGGTAGTTAAAAGTGGTATGTATGACCATCAGGGTAACAACGGCTAAAAAAGGGTGATTTGTCCTATGTCAACTCAGCTAAGATGGAACTACATTTTATATAAATTCTTTCCCGGTATGGCTCTTTGTTAGAGTTTGCCAGAAAAGACATTCTGTTTGAGATTTGGAAGGCAGAAGCGGATCAGGAGCCATATTTCTTCTGCCCTGAATGTCAGTGCATGGTGGCAGTTCATGCATGTTGTAATGGACCTGCCAGCTCACCAGCAGTTTGTCAGCTCTCACCTGATCTCCTCCTTCAGCCTCTCCAAGGCTTGGGCCAAGTACTCGTGCAGCTCCCTAGCACAGGATGCCAGCTTCTCCTGCAGGTGATCCACAGCAAAAAATTGGAGGTGGCAAATGACAAAAGCAGTTTTCTGCTTTTCCTCACAGATTGGAGTTTTTCTGGAGGATCCCAGTATGTCCTCAAAGTTTCTAGCTCTTTCAAATGAGTTCCAATTTGTCAATACCCTGTTCTACATTTACCTTTTCTTTCCAGCTGCTGGTCTGGCTGTCTTAGAGTGATTTGGGGCTCAATACTAAACATCAGGGCAGCATCCTGAAAAGAATACTCTACCAGCTTCCATAACTGAGTAAGGTCTAACGTCTATGATAAATCCCTTACTGTGTATCACTCATAGTGGTTCAGTGCCTCTGAAAAAATCACACCTAATAGGAAATTTTTTATCAGTGTCTATTAAAGTTGAACATATGCTTATCTTATGATTTAGCAACCATAATGCTAAATATTCACCCACATAAATGAGAACCTATGTGGACAAAATTACATGAGCAAGAATGCTCAGAGCACTTTAGTCATCATAACCCAAAATTGTAAACAATATAAGTGTTCATCAGCAGTAGAAACAGTAAGTCAGTTACGGTACAGTCATATGTTGAAATACTATACAACAATGAATAAAAGCAAACTACTGCTTCATGCCAAGAAATTTGCAAGACAGCTACCTGGCCAACCCACTGGAAGAGACCCATATTTATGCCTATTCCCAAGAAAGGTGATTCAACCAAATGCAGAAATTATCAAACAATATCATTAATATCACACGCAAGTAAAATTTTGCTAAAGATCATTCAAAAGTGGCTGCAGCAGTACATCAACAGGGAATTGCCAGAAATTCAAGCTGGATTCAGAAGAGGATGTGGAACCAGGGCTATCATTGCTGATGTCAGATGGATCCTGGCTGAAAGCAGAGAATACCAGAAAGATGTTTACCTGTGTTTCGTTGACTAGGCAAAGGCATTCCACTGTGTGGATCGTAACAAATTATTGTTAACATTGCAAAGAATGGGAATTCCAGAACACTTAATTGTGCTCGTGAGGAACCTGTACAAACAGAGCAAGAGGTACTGCATGGTTTAAAGTCAGGAAATGTGTGCATGAGGATTGCATCCTTTCACCATACTCATTCAATGTGTATACTAAGCAAATAATCTGAGAAGCTGGACTATATGAAGAAGAACGGGGCATCAAGATTGGTAGAAGACTCATTAACAACCTGTGTTATACAGATGGCACAACCTTGCTTGCAGAAAGTGAAGAGGACTTGAAGCACTTACTGATGAAGATCAAAGACCACAGCCTTCAGTATGGATTACACTTCAACATAATGTAAAGAAAACAAAAATCCTCACAAATGGACCAATGGGCAATATCATGATGAACAGAGAAAAGATTGAAGTTGTCAAGGATTTCATTTTACTTGGATCCACAATCAACACCTGTGGAAGCAGCAGTCAAGAAATCAAATGACACATTGCATTGGGCAAATTTGCTGCAAAAGACTTCTTTAAAGTGTTAAAAAGCAAAGATGTCACCTTGACGACTAAGGTGAGCCTGACCCAGGCCATAGTGTTTTCAGTCACCTCCTATGCATGCGAAAAGTGGGCAATAAATAAGGAAGACTGAAGAAGAATTGACTTCTTTGAATTATGATATTGGAGAAGAATATTGAATATACCGTAGACTGCCAAAAGAATGAACAAGTCTGTCTTGGAAGAAGTACAGCCAGAATGGTCCTTAGAAGCAAAGATGGCGAGACTATGACTCACATACTTGGGACATGTTATCAGTCCCGTAAGAAGGACATCATGCTTGGTAAAGTAGAGGGTCAGCGTAAAAGAGGAAGACCTTCAATGAGGTGGAATGACGCAGTGGCTGTAACAATGGGCTCAAGCATAATGATTGAGAGGATAGTGCAGGACTGGGCAGTGTTTCGTTCTATGGTACATAGGGTCGCTATGAGTTGCAATCAACTCGATGGCAATGGATTTGGTTTGGTTTTATTTCTTTCATAAATATTTATTAAGCTGTACACTTAATATTTGTGCACTCTACTATTTTTGCAAAATGATTAAAAAATACCATAGGTCTATCTCAGTATATTTGTGAAGAATAAATGATATAACTCATGCTCAGTGTAATAAGAGTTTAATAAATATTATGTAGCATTACTTTGTTACTACCAGACCAGTAAGTGGAATTGAAAAGAAAAACATTCAGGTAGACAACATTACCATTGAGAAGAACAATTATTTTATAGCTGGGGCAAAAGTTGGACCAAAACTCATAATATTAGAGGCATAAAGTCCACTGTTTATATCATATCACAATCTCACATTCTAGTTTGAAAAGGTGTTTTACAACAAACACAGGGGCAGAGCAACTGGAGATTTATGCAGGATTGGTGCAAAAGGTTCACGCTCGGCTACTAACCAAAAGATTGACAATCTGAATCCACTCAGTGGTGCCACAAAAGAAAGGCCTGGCAATCTGTTTCTGTAAGATTGTTGTTATTAGTTGCCATCGAGCTGATTCCAACTCACGGTGACCCATGTGTGCAGAATAGAACTGCTCCATTGGGTATTAAAGGCTGTAATCTTGAAACTAGTAGGGTCACCATGAGTCGGAAATGACTCGATGGCAACAGTTTGGTTTGGTTTCAGTCTCCATAGCTGACATACCCATCTCCACTATTCTCATTCACAGCTCTCTGTGTTTCCTTTATAGCACTATTCACAATTTCTTTTTTCAGTTATTTATTGTCTACCTCTTCCCATTTGTCATGGATTTAATTATGTCTCCCAAAAAATGTGTATATGAGTTTGGCTGGGCCATGATTCCTGGTATTGTGTGATTTTCCTATATGTTGTAAATCCTGCCTCTATGATGTTAATGAGGGAGGATGGGTGGCAGTTGTGTTAGTAAGGCAGGACTCAGTCTACAAGATTGGATTCTGTCCTGAGGCAATCTCTAGAAATATAAAAGAGAGAAGTGAGCAGAGACAGGGGGACCTCATACCACCAAGAAAGCAGTGCTGGGAGCAGAGCGCATCCTTTGGACCGGGGTCCCTGCACACAGAAGCTCCTAGTCTGGGGGAACACTGAAGAGAAGAAGGCCAACAAAGAGACAGAGCCTTCCCCTGGAGCTGATGCCCTGAATTTGGACTTTTAGCCTACTTTACTGTGAAGAAATAAATTTCTCTTTGTTAAAACTATCCACTTGTGGTATTTCTGTTATAGCAGCACTAGATGACTAAGACACCATTGGACTGTGAGCTTCACGAAGACAGGTACCTTCTCTATTTTTTCCCCAATACTAAGTAGAGTGCACAATACATATGTATTAAGTAAAGTGATACAGGGAGTATGAAGGACCCACGAAGTGGGCATAAAGAGTTGGCCACTATAGATCACAACCATAGTGGCCACCTCTTGACACACATGGCATCTGTGTATCAAGCCATTTGACACATAAGACATCTCTGGCCAGCTTCTACCCTAATTACTTGCTTGTAGAAAGTCAGCCTGCCACAGTTAAGTTTTAGCTGTGTGATGTTGTAAGGATGGCTGTTTCTAGGGCACCAATGTCTGAATACTTGACATCTCGGATACAGTCACCCTTGGACTTTTCTTAATGAAATGACAACACCACAAATCCTTTCCAAAATGAAGTGGAAAATGAAGGTGACTAAATAAATAACTAATGAAGGGACCACAGTTCAACTAATTATGATCACACTATCAGAAATTTCATGTTCTTAAGACGTGTGTGTCATTTTGTTTTGCATTTATTCATAATCTGGAAAATGGTGACAGGAAATCCTCACAACATCCAAAAAACAATCTTTCTAATAATCCGTGAGACACAATCACTATAAATAATTTAAATTCTATCAAGTAAAAACAAAGATTTAGCCCAGTTTTGCCAACTAGGCTTGGGGCATTTAGACATCCCCGCAGCAGATGGGAACTGTCAAAGCC
The DNA here is from genome assembly GCF_000243295.1 of Trichechus manatus latirostris. Taxonomy (NCBI): domain Eukaryota; kingdom Metazoa; phylum Chordata; class Mammalia; order Sirenia; family Trichechidae; genus Trichechus; species Trichechus manatus. Next base: position 3,794,213 of record NW_004444083.1, on the reverse strand, counting down.
CATAAACATTCAAAATTGTAAGACATGACTTTCAGATGACAGAAACCAGGAGAATTCATGCAAATCAATGAGCCCAAAACACCTTATTTAAAAAGAGGGCTTGACAGTCAAGAGTCTAGACAGGCTGACGCCACACCTTTGGAAATATTTCAGGTTTTAATTAGCCAAATGTCACCGCTTCCTAAATAAATTCTCTCCTATAGGTAACCCTTTTACAAATTCATTTAAAAAGTTTTATTCAACTAATCTAGGTGCTAAGTCTATGCCAAATTATGTTTTTTTCACAATTCGAAACTTCACTTCAGTGATGTCCAATGATGGAATAAGACAACTAAAATTTTTCTGATACGGCTGGCGGATTTAATTTTAAGCAAATCCGTATGAGATGGGTTTTGGTTGTTATATGCTTGTAACTATAAGAATCTGGCAGACTCAGATGTTGGGGTGTCTGGAAGTTCTTTATAGGAGGGATAGAAACATATTTGGAATTGAGGGTTTGACATGAGTGACAATGTATTTGAATAGCAAGTGTACTGCTTTTATTAGTTTTGATGTCCACTTGGGGTTGTTCATTAAAAGGTACTAATAAAGCTTTGTTGTTGCTGTGGTTCGGGGTCATCGTGTTAGTTCCAACTCATAGCAACCCTATGTCCAATAGAACGAAACACTGCCTGGTCCTGCACCATCCTCATAATCGTTGCTATGCTTGAGCCCATCGCTGCAGTCACTGTGTCAATCCATCTCAGTGAGTGTCTTCCTCTTTTTCTGACCTTCTATCAAGCGTGATGTCCTTCTCCAGGGACTGACCCCTCCTGATAACATGTCCAAAGTGTGTGAGATGTAGTCTAGCCATCCTTGCTTCTAAAATAAATAAAGCTTTAGGAGAAATGAAAATCCTTTCCCCCCTCCGATACCATTACATGTTACTCATGGAACTTTCACTGAAGTGTGGGCAGTAAGATAACTAACACATATGTGGCACTTCATCATTTGAAAATGCTTTCATATATATAAACTCATTGGTTCCTGAAGTTAGTCTAGTGAGGAGGATTATTTTATTAGTACCATTTACAACTAAAGAAACTGAGAGTCTAAGAGGTTGAGTAACTTGTTGCAGATCACATGTGCAGGAAGCCCTGGACCCCAGAACCAGAACCTTCCAATTACAAATTGATGGCTTTCCTACACACCACGTTAACAAAAGAAACAAATTCGTCTTCTGATAATAGCATAATATTCAGAAACTGAATGATAGTTCCTGTTACCTATTTCACTTATACTATTTATATATAAACGGTGATTGTGAGGATGGTGCAGCACCGGGCAGTGTTTCGTTCTGTTGTACACAGGGTCGCTATGAGTCAGAAGCGACTCAACAGCGCCTAACAACAACATTTATATGTTAGGACCCAGTGACACAATGGAGAATGAGAGACTCAGACCCTGCTCTCTACTCAGATAGCCAGTCTCCCATCACTGTGAAAAGTACTATGATGTGGTTGCCAGAGACCCCACATTTGAGTAGGAGTTGGCCAGCAGAAGAGGACAGGATGTTCTAGGCACAGGGAACAGCATGTACAAAAGCCCAGAGACAAGAGAGAGTTACTCAATCAAGTAACTGAAATAAATCCAGTTTGGTCTGAACAACCAGGGGAGTCACGGCAGATGCGGAAAGAACGGAAGCAAGGGTCAGATCCCAAAGAGCCTTATAAACCATATTTTAATGTTTAGACTTTGCTCTCAGAGCAATGGAGAGATTTTTTTTTTTTTCTGATTTTATTTTATTTTTATTTTTTTTAATTATACTTTATGTGAAGGTTTACGGAACAAATAGTTTCTCATTTAACAGTCAGTACACATATTGCTTTATGACACTGGGTAACATCCCTACGACATGTTAACACTCTTCCTTCTCGACCTTAGAGAACCCCTTTTTTTTTTT
>NW_004444083.1:3780120-3791096 GCF_000243295.1 Trichechus manatus latirostris | reverse complement strand
TACCTTAGATGGCTGCTCACATGCTTTTAAAACCCCAGATGCTATTCACCAAGGTAGAACGTAGAACATTGTCTTTATAAACTGTGTTATGCCAATTGAGCAATGGAGAGTTTTTTTAAGAGGCGTAAGCATTTCATAAGGATCCCTTGCAGTGCAGTACTTAAGTGTTTGGCTGTTAACCAAAAGGCTGGTGGTTCGAACCCACCAGCCACTCCACGGGAGAAAGATGTGACAGTCTGCTTCTGTAAAAATTACACCTTTAGAAACCCTATGGTGCAGTTCTACTCTGTCCTATAGGTTCTCTATGAGTTGGAATCAATTCAACAGCAACGGGTTTCTTTTCTTATTTTTTAAGCATTTCATATACACCAACAATATATTTTTAAAGTTTCTATGCAATCCTAATTATACGGGAAAATCTATATTGGAGCATGTTGGATCTTCTTTGGAAACCTGCCAATGAGTATAATTGCAAATGGCCAGATGGACCTTAGAAACAATAAGATTTCTGCTTGAAATCAATGTAAATTTCATTTCCAAGGTCATGCAAATGTATACAGACATAACTGACCTTAAGGAATATTAATAGTATAACAAACCCTGAGGTTTTTATAATGTAGCTGACCTATTCCTACTTGGGATAGAATTTTTATTTTTACTCCACTTGATTCTTTACTAAATGGTCTTGGTTATTTGAAATAACTTTAAATAATCTCCCAAACACAAGCAAGATCCCCTGGGCCATTCAAACAAGAGCTATTTGCATCCCAAACTGCAAGGGTCAGCATATGGCTTCTAATATTTGCATACATTAAATCTTAAGAAGCGTTTTCAGTGAGGTGCCTTTTATGTTTGTCTCTCATACTTAACATCTAAATGGTGTTTCTTTCATAACTTGATCAGCACCTTATACATTATCAGAAAGTAGTATTTTGCTAATGTTAATTTTCCTTTTACAAATAAAAAATAAAAATAAGCAAAAGGAAAAAGATTAAAAGCTCTCATAATAGGCACATATTTTCCTTTGCTGACTGTTTTACAAAAATGGACTCATATTCCATATACTGATTTGTGGTGGTTTTATTTATTTATTTATTTTATTTAACCATATGTCATTAACATTTTAATGCGATGATTCATCTAAATATATCTTAATGAGTGTTGTACTCCATCTTGTGAATAAAAATTTCTTAACCAGTCTCATCTTCTACTTGTCTGTTAGTTTATTGCACTGTGGGGGCTTGTGTGTTGCTGTGATGCTGGAAACTATGCCACCAGTATTCAAATACCAGCAGGGCCGCCCATAACCAATAAGACTGAGGTTGTCAAGGATTTCATTTTACTTGGATCCACAATCAATACCCATGGAAGCTACAGTCAAGAAAGCGAAAGACGCATTGCATTGGGCAAATCAGCTGCAAGAGAGCTCTTTAAATTGTTAAAACACAAAGACATCACCTTGAGGACTAAGGCGTGCCTTACCCAAGCCATGGTGTTTTCAATCACCTCGTATGCATGTGAAAGCTGGGCAATGAATAGAGAAGAATGAAGAAGAATTGACACCTTTGAATTACGGTATTGGCAAAGAATATTGAATATACCATGGACTGCCAAAAGAATGAACAAATCTGTCTTGGAAAAAGTACTACCAGAATGCTCCTTAAAAGCAAAGGTGGCAAGACTACAGCTCACATAGTTTGGACATGTTATCAGGAGGGATCAGTCCCTGGAGAGGGACATCATGCTTGGTAAAATAGAGGGTCAGCTACAAAGAGGAAGACCCTTGACAAGATGGGTTTACACAGTTGCTGCAACAATGGGCTCAAGCATAACAATTGAGAGGATGGCCCAGGACCAGGCACTGCTTCATTCTGTTGTGCATAGGGTTGCTATGAGTCGGAACCAACTTGACGGCACCTAACAACAGCAACAACGAGTCTCTTATTGTGAAACATTAAAGTTTTTTTCATATTTTTAGTTATAAGCAACACTCTTATTTATGATGTTTACTTAAATACCATCTAGTGGCATAAGGGAGGGTCAGGGAAAAGAGCAAGACCCTCAGTGAGATGGATTGACACAGTACCTATAACAATGAGGTCAAACATAGCAACAATTGTGAGGCTGGCACAGGACCAGGCAGTGTTTCATTCTGCTGTATATAGAGTGGATAGGTGTCAGAACCAACTCGACTGCACCTAACAACATTGGCATAAGAGTAAAAACTATACTAGTCACCAAATATATTTATCAGCCCCATACTTTTCCACATTAATAAGATCAGAGGAAAGAGGTATCTCTGAGTTGTGCAAAGGGCTCAATGTTGTTGTTAAGTGCCATCGAGTTGATTCCAGCTCATAGCGACCCTATGTACAACAGAATGAAACACTTCCCAGTCTTGTGCTATCCCCACAATCATTGCTATACTTGAGCCCATTGTTGCAGCCACTGTGTCAATCCATCTCATTGAGGGTCTTCCTCTTTTTCTCTGACCCTCTACTTTACTAATCATGATGTCCTTCTGAAGGGACTGCTGCCTCCTGATAACATGTCTAAAGTATGTGAGATGAAGTCTCACCATCCTTGCTTCTAAGGAACATTTTGGCTGTACTTTTTCCAAGACAGATTTGTTCATTCTTTTGGAAGTCCATGGTATATTGAATATTCTTCTCCAACAGCACAATTCAAAGGCATCAATTCTTTGGTCTTCCTTATTCATTGTCCAGCTTTCCCATGCATATGAAGTGATTGAAAACACCATGGCCTGGGTCAGGCTCACCTTAGTCTTCAAGGTGATATCTTTGCTTTTTAACACTTTAAAAAGGTCTTTTTGCAGCAGATTTGCCCAATGCAATGTGTCGTTTGATTTCTTGACTGCTGCTTCCATAGATGTTGTTTGTGGATCCAAGTAAAATGAAATCCTTGACTAAACTTCAATCTTTTCTCCATGAATCATGATGTTTCTTATTGGTCCAGTTGTGAGGGCTCAATAGGAGGTTTAATATCAGCTATTTAATTATTTTAAGAAAGTGTGTTTGTCCATATTCTGAGGTCATCAAACACCAGGACAAACCTCTGTCAGTCTGTGTGAATTTCCATGACTACCTTAAACAGTGTGCATCAGGGTTGTATCCTTTCGTCATACCTGTTCAATCTGTATGCTGAGCAAATAATCAGAGAAGCTGGACTATATGAAGAAGAACGGGGCATCAGGATTAGAGGAAGACTCATTACCAACCTGTGTTATGCAGATGACTCAACCTTGCTTGCTGAAAGTGAAGAGGACTTGAAGCACTTACTGATGAAGATCGAAGACCACAGCCTTCATTATGGATTACACCTCAACATAAAGAAAACAAAAATCCTCACAACTGGACCAATAAGCAACATCATGATAAACAGAGAAAAGATTGAAGTTGTCAATGATTTCATTTTACTTAGTTCTACTATCAATACCCATGGAAGTAGCAATCAGGATATCAAAAGACGCATTGCATTGGGCAAATCTGCTGCAAAACACCTCTTTAAAGTGTTGAAAAGCAAAGATGTCACCTTGAAGACTAAGGTGCACCTGACCTAAGCCATGGTATTTTCAATTGCATCATATGCATGTGAAGGCTGGACACCAAATAAGGAAGACTCAAGAAGAATTGATGCTTTTGAATTGTGGTGTTGGCGAAGAACATTGAATATACCAGGGACTGCCAAAATAATGAACGAATCTCTCTTGGAAGAGGTACAACCAGCATGCTCCTTAGAAGCAAAGATGACAAGACTACATCTTACATACTTTGGACTCCTTATCAGGGGAATCAGTCCCTGGAGAAGGACTTCATGCTTGGCAAAATACAGGGTCATAGAAAAACAGAAGGACCTTCAATGAAATGGATTGACACAGTGGCTGCAACAATGGGCTCAAGCATAGCAATGATTGTGAGGATGGCACAGGACCAGGCAGTGTTTCGTTCTGTAGTACATATGGTCCCTATGAGTCAGAACCAACTCGATGGCACCTAACAACAACAACAACACCTTGAACAGTCAGTGCAAGCAAAGCAACCGTTAACATTGCTTATGGGGCTAAATAGTCTCAAGAAATAACGAAGCCTTCTTTTAATATATTCAGTTAGTTCCCAGGATAGAATATCTTGAGCTTCAGGGAAGGTAAGAAATTTCCCCCTCCCAAAAAAAAACCAAAAAAACAAAAAACAAAAAACTATCCTGAAACAACCACTGGAGGAATAAACAAATCATCTGAGTTTGATGTAATAGAAAGTCCCCAGTCTTAGCTGGAGTCTACATGAGCCTTTGGAGTGGAGGAACTCAGCCTACAGTCACGATGACACATGTCAGCAGGCCACTGTGGTGATCCAGAAATACTGGTTTCCCACCTGCAGGGTTAAAGCATTGAGCGCCAGTGGCCTTGACCAAATTTAGTGTCCAAGTTAAGAAGCTGGTCTCTGAAATCAAGCCACCTGCATTTACATCAGAATTCCACCACTTATTATCTATTCGATTTTGAGCAAGTTATTTGAGTCTTGATGTCTACAGGAGACTGTAAGATTTTCTCATTAGGCTTGTTAAGAAGCTTAATAAAATCATTTAAAGTACTTAGCTAGTGCCTGGCTCACGAACAGGTTTGTCTCTCTGTCTCTAATATTTATTTTTTGGTTGTAAATTGTTAGTTTTATTTTTCCTTAACTATTTTATGTGAGCTTTTCATAACAATTAAATTATTAACTTAAAGAAAAAAGAAAATTGAAACAAGGATTTGAAAATATTTCAGAAAACTCAAGGATAAAAGAGCAGCTGAGCATTAGGATGTACTGGGATCAAAGAGAAGATATCAGCAAGAACCCACTGTCCCCATCACTCTCTCTTCTCCTTCCCTGGGGACATTTACTCTCACATCTGCTTCTTTCTACACATCTGCTTTTTTACTTCTCTCACTATTTTGCCTTCCTCACAGTTCTGGAATTCAGACATTCAGTTATTGTGACCATCCCAGAAGAAGCAGCACCTCTTGACTACAATTCCAAATTCTTGGAAGAGAGAATTTTGCTGACTTCATTTGTATTAGAAGTTGAGCAGATTGAGTGGTATAGTTCTCAAGAAAAGACGTGTGTGGGTTTGATAGACACCATAAAATTAGTTCAGTGTATTGTGGACATCTTCCTTGTCAATAAATATAAATCTACGTTGCTTTTTTAGAGACTGCATGATACTCTATTATATGAATATTAAATTTTAAAATTAATCCCCTCTTTATGGAGCGTTTAAATGTTTGAGCATTATTTCCTTAGGAAGAATTCCTATAAATAGGTTAACAGTGTATATACATATATATGTGTGTGTGTGTGTATCTATGTATATATATATATGTATAGATTTTTCTTTTTCCTAATTATTTTCCAGAAAGTTTGCATCAATTTTATACTTAGTTGCCAACTATGAATAAAAGTGCATGTTTTTTCAGCCTCTCTATATACTAAAGGTAATTTCTGACTACGGAAATGCAAGGTTTTAAGTGAAGAATATTCATAAGCAGGTAGCTATTTTTTTCCCCATTCTTTTATTAAGGTATAATTAACATAGAGTAAAATTCACTCTTTTAGTGTGAATACAGTGTAACCACCAACACAATCAAGACGTAGAACAAAACATGCCCCGATTCCCTCTTGTAGGCAATGCCCTCCCCACTCAGTCCTTGGCATCCCTGATCTGTCTTCTGTTCCTACATTTTTAATTTTTCTGGAATGTTGTATAAATTGAACCACTTAGGATATAGCCTTTTGAGTCTGGATTTTTTTCCCTTAGCATAATGCATTTCAGATTCTTCCATGTTGTTGCATGAATCAACAGCGTGTTTCTCTTTACTGCTGAGTTTTATTCCGTTGTGTGGGTATATACCAATTTGTTCATCTGCTCACCAGCTGAAGGCCATTTGGGTTGTTTCTAGTTTTTGGTGACTGCAAATAAAGCTGCTATAAACATTTGAGTATAGATATTTATGTGGACATAATTTTCATTTCACTTAGTTAAACAACTGGGAGTGGGACTGCTGGACCATAGAAATGTGTTTAAGGTTATAAGAAATTTTCAGACTGTTTACTAAAGAAGCTGTTCCATTTTGCCTTCCCACCAGTAGTTTATAAGTATCTCACTTGCTCTACATTTTTGCTAGAACTTGACATTATCATTTTCTTTTGTTTTGCTTTTATCCATGCTTATAGTTATGGAGGAGAATCCCATTGTGGATTTAATTTGCATTTCTGTAACTATTAATGTTCTTATGCATCTTCATTGTGCTTATTTGCTATTCTTATTTTTTTTTGGTGAAGTTTTTGTTTAAATCTTTTACCTATTTCATTATTTGGTCATATATTTTCTTATTACTGAGTTTTGACAAGTGTTTACATATTCTGGATGGATATCCATTGCTGTCAAGTCGATTCTGACTCATAGCGAGCCTGTAGGGCAGGGTGGAACTGCCACGTAGAGTTTCCAGGGCTGTAAATCTTTACAGAAGCAGACTGCCACATCTTTCTCCTGCAGAGCAGCTGGTGGTTCAAACCAGTGACCTTTCAGTTAGCAGCCAAATGCTGTAACCACTACACCACCAGGGCTCCTCTGGGTAGATGGAATTAAGAAAAAAAAAAAAAAGAAACCCGTTGCCCTCTAGTCGATTCCAACTCATAGCGACCCTATAGGACAGAGTAGAACTGCCCCATAGGGTTTCCAAAGAGAGACTAGTTGATTTGAACCGCCGACCTTTTGATTAGCAGCCGAGCTCTTCATCTGGATGGATACAGGTCCTTTACCATATAATTGATTTGCAAATATTTTCTCCAAGTCTACAGCTGGTCTTTTCATTTTCTTAACAATTTAATAAAGTTTAACTTATCAATTTTTCTTTTATGGATCAGGTTTTGTTCTTGAATATAAGAAATCTTTGCCTACTTCAAGATCACAAAGATTTCCTCGTGTGTTTCTTTCACAAGTTTTATAATTTTTAACTTTACAGTTAGATAATATGATCCATTTTGAGTTAATTTTTATATATGGTGCAAAGTATAAATTGAAGTTCTTTTTTTCAATTTTTTGTTCTTAGGGATTTTTTTTTTTTTTTTTTTTGCATGTAGATATCCAAATGTTTCAGTGCTATTTCTTAAGAAATTATTCTGCATTGAAATGCTTTTGCACATTTGGAAAAAAATAAATTGATCTTATATGTATGAATCTATTTCTGGTGTCTATACTCTATTCCATCAATTACTGTCTGTCCTTTGCCCAATATCACACTGCTTCATTTATTATAGCTTTATGGAAGTGTTAAAATCAAGCAGTGTGATTTCTCCATTTTTCATTTTAAAAATGATTTTGATCTAGTTTCTTTTCTAATTCAATATAAATTTTTAAATCAGCTTGTTGATTTCTACAAAAGAAAAAAGAAAACACACTGCTGAAATTGTTATTAAGTTCATATTGGGGAGAACAGACATGTTGGCAATATTAACTGTTCTGTTCTCCGAACACAGATTATCTATTCTTTTATTTAGGTTTCCTTTTGATCTCTTTCGTTAGGGTTTTGTACTTTGCAGCATACAACTCTTTCACGTGTTTTGTTAGATTTATACCTATGTATTTTATACTTTTAATGTTATAAATGTTGGTGTTTAGATTTCAATTTCCAATTGTTCACTGCAAGTATAGATACATAATTAATTTTTGTATATTTAGGTTGTTTCCCACAATACTGCTAAATTCATTTATTTGTTCAAGTAGATTTTGTAAATTCCCTGGGATTTTCTACATAGTCAATCATGTTATCTGTGAATAGAGGAAGTTTTATCTCTTCCAATTATGTATGCCTTTTATTTCTATTTCCTGATTGCTCTGGCTTAGACTTCAGTATAATGTTGAATAAGAGTCATGAGGGTTGAAATCTGTGCCTTTTTTCCCTACTCTTAGGCAGAGAGCTTTCAACATTTCAACATTAAGTAGAATGCTAGCTTTTTTTTTTTAAATGTGCTTTATCAAATTAAGGAGTTTCCTTCTATTCCTCGTCTTCTGAGAGTTTCCATCATGAACAGATGAGAAATTTTGTCAAATGCTTTTTCTTCATCTCTTGAAATCATCATAGATGGTTTTTTTTCTTTCATTTGTTGACATGATGAATTACATTGATTGATATCTCAATGTTGAACCAGCCTTGAATAATCGCCAAAATAAACCCAACTTGATCATGATGTATTATTCTTTTTACATATTCTTCTTTGATTTGCTGAATTTTAAGGAATTGTACCTCTACGTTCATGTGGAATATTGATCTGTAATTTTCGTTTAATGTCTTTATCTCGTGTTGATATCAGGTCAATGCTGGCCTCATAGAATAAATTGGAAAATGTTCCCTTCTCTTTAACTTTTTGAAGGATTTTGTGTAGAATTGATATCATTTCTTCTGAAAAGCTTGGAAGAATTCACCAGGAAAGCCATCTTGACTTGAAGTCTTCTTTGTAGAAATGTTTTAAGCTACAAATTCAGTGTTTTTAATCAATATAGGCTATTCAGATTATCTGTATCTTCTTGGATGAACTTTAGTAGTTCAAGTCTTTCCAGAAATTTGTCCAGTTCATCTAAGTTGTAGAATAAATTGGCATAAATTTGTTTATAACATTTTCTGATTATCCCTTTCACATCTGTAGGTTCTGTAGTAACATACCCTCTTTCATTCCTGATATTAACGCTTTGTGTCATCTCTTTTTTCCCTGATCGGTCTTACTAGAGGTTTAGCAATTTTACGGGTCTCTCAAACAGCTTGCTTTTAGTGTCTAGTTTTCTTTATTGTGATTTTGCTTTACATTTCATTGATTTCTGCTCTTATAATTATTATTACCTCTCTGCTTCTACCTGTAGGTTTAATTTGCTTTTATTTTTCTGGTTTTTAAATGTACTATGCATTTTCTGGTGGTATTATTATTATTATTGCTCTGCATTCCTCCCTAAACAAAGTTTTGGCTGTATAACACAAATTTTTATATATTGTTTCCATTTTCACTAAGCTCAAAATACTTTCAAAATTTTTCTTTTTGATTTTTTCTTTAACTGCAGTAAGTAATTTATTTTCTAAACTTTGGATTTTTTAAAGATACCTTCCTATTATTGATTAGTAATTTAATTTCATTATGGTCAGAGAATATATTTTGTATTATTGGAATACTCGTAAATTTATTGAGACTTGTTTTATGTCCTAGAATATGATCTACCTTGAAAAATGTCCTGTATGCATTTGAAAAGAATATATATTCTGTTATTGGGGTAAATTGACATTCTCTAAATGTCAATTAGGTGAAATAGGCAATAGTGTTGTTTAACTTTCCTATATCCTATCAATCTACTTTTCTGTGTTTCTTTTGCTATTGATGATTGAGAAAGACATTGAAATATTTTATTATAATTGTGGGTTGGTTTATTTCTCCTTTAAATTCTGACAATATTTGCTTCACGTATTTAGAAGTGTGTTATTAGGTGCATAAATATTCATAATTGTTATGTTTATATATATATAGAGAGAGAGATCTTTTCCATCCTTGTTTAGATTTATTCCCAAGTATTTTATTTTTTTAGGGCTATTATAAACGGTATTGTTTTATGGATTTCCTTTTCATTGTTCTCTTCATTGGTGTCTAGGAATCCAATTGATTTTTATATGTTTAACTTGTATCCTGTTACTCTGCTGAATCTTTCTATTAGTTAGAGTAGTTTCCTAGTGGAGTCTTTTTGGTTTTCTATGCACAGCATCATATCATCCACAAATAGGGACAGTTTAACTTTTGCATTACTAATTTGGATGCCCTTTATTTCTTTTTCTTGTCTTGTTGCTCTAGCTAGGACTTCCAGGACAGTGTTAAATAGGAGTGGTGATAAAGGGCATCCTTGTCTTGCTTCTGTTCTCAAGGGGAATGTTTTCAGCCTTTCTTCATTAAGAATGATGTTGGCCATTGGTTTTGAATAAATGCCCTTTATTATGTTTAGGAATTTCACTTCTGTACCTATTTTATTCAGAGTTTTTATCAGGAATGGGTGATGGACTTTGTCGAATGCCTTTTTTGCGTCAGTTGAGATGATCATGTGATTCTTTTCTTTCTCTTTATTTAGGTGGCAGATTATGTCAATTGATTTTCTAATGTTGAACCATCCTTGCATACCTGGCATGAATCCCACTTGGTCATTGTGTATAATTTTTTTGATATGATGCTGAATTTTATTGGCTAGAATTCTGTGGAGAAATTTTGCATCTATATTCGTAAGAGATATTTGTCTGCAATTTTGTTTTTGTTTTTTTTTTGTGGCATCTTTGCCTGTTTTTTGTATCAGGGTTATGCTGGGTTCATAAAATGAATTCAGAAGTATCCCTTCCTTTTCTATGTTCTGAAACAGTTTAGTAATACTTCTATAAGCTCTTCTCTGAATGTTGGGTAGAATTCTCCAGTGAAGTCATCCGGGCCAGAGTTTTTTTTTTGGGGGTGATGGGGGAGCTCATTTTTATATTACCTTTACAATCTCTTTTCTTGTTATGGGTCTGTTCAGATTTTCAACGTCACTTTGTGGTAGTTTGGGTAGGTAGTGTGTTGCTAGAAATGTATCAATTTCCTCTAGGTTTTCAACTTTGTTTGAGTATAGTTTTTCATAATACTCTGTTATGATCCTTTTTATTTCAGTTGGGTCTGTTGTAATGTCCCCCATTTCATTTCTTATTTGGGTTATTTGCATCCTCTCTTGTTCTTCTTTTGTCAGTTCGGTCAGTGGTTTATCGATATTGTTGATCCTTTCAAAGATCCAACTTTTGTTTTTGTTGATTCTTTCTATTGTTTTTCTGTTCTCTGTTTCATTTATTTCTGCTGTGATCTTTATTATTGACTTTCTTCTAGTGACTGTGGCTGTTTTTTGCTGTTCTCTTTCTATTTGTTCGAGTT
>NW_004444083.1:3770328-3779262 GCF_000243295.1 Trichechus manatus latirostris | reverse complement strand
GCATTTAGGCCATTTACATTCAGTGTAATTATTGATAGGTATGAGTTTATTGTTGTCATTTGTAGTGCTTTTTTTCGTGGTGCTGACGTTTTCTTTGTTCCTCTCGCTATCCTGTGCTGAATTCCTTTTGTTTTAAGATTTTTTTTAATTTCTTTTGTTTTTGTAGGTTTTGTTTTTACTGAGACTTTATGTTTTTCTTGTTTATTTTGATGAGTAGGTTTGTTAACTTTCTTTGTGGTTACCTTGAAATTTACCCTTATCTTTCTAAATTTGAACCAGTCTATTATTATTTGGTATCACCTTGCCTTCCTATCCATTAGAAGGTTCTATACCTACGCTGTTTATTCCTTCTTTTATTGTTCTGATGCTGTTGTCATTTACAGAATAACCTCTCTGGTTCCCTGTTGTAATTGTTTTGGTTTTGGATTGTCCTGAAGAGTTCATTTCCTAGGTTGGTATCTGACTAGTACAATCCGTGTGTCCTAGATTCAGCTTGTGGTCTGATGTTGTTTGTTCTCAAATTGATGGACTACCATTAATAATTCTTGTAAGTTTGGTTTGGTTTTTACATAGTCCCTTAATTTCTGTTTATCTGGAAATGACCTAATTTCACCACCAAATCTGAACGAGAGTTTTGCAGGATATATTATTCTTGGCTTGCAGGTTTTTTTCTTTCGAAGTTCTATATATGTCAACCCATTGCCTTCTTGCCTGCATGGTTTCTGCCAAATAATCTGAGCTTAGTCTTATCGTTTCTCCTTTGTATGTGACTTTTTGTTTTTTCTCGAGCTGCTCTTAGGATTCTTTGTTTGTCTTTGGTTTTAGTGAGTGTGATTATGGTATGCCTTGGTGATTTTCTTTTGGGTGTCTGTCCTATATGGGCTTCACTGAGCTTTTTGGGTGGTCAGCTTTTCATCTTTCATGATATTGGGGAAGTTTTCTGTCAGCAATTCTTCAGTGATCCTCTCTGCATTTTCTGTTTTCTCCCCCTGTTCTGGAACTCTGATCACTCACAGATTTTTGCTTTTGATTGTATCCCACATAATTCTCAGGGTTTCTTCATTTTTCTTCTTTCTTTTTTTTGATTTTTCCTCAAACAGAGCTGTATCCAAGTGTTTGTCTTCAATTTCACTGATCCTGTCTTCCATAGTTTCGATCCTGCTCCTCAGCCCTTCTATGAATCTGTCCATTTCTGAAATCTTGTTTATCTTTTGGATTTCTAGTTGTTGTTTTTGTATGATTTCTAGTTGTGAATTTATTTTAGCATATTGTTCCTGTATTATTTCCTTAAATTTTTCCATTTTTTTGTCTATATTTTCTATGAATTTGTCTATTTTTTCCTCATTTTTATCAGCTTTTTGCTTTTAACTCTTGGATAATTCGGAATATTAGAGATTTGAATTCCCTATCAGGTAGTTCTAGTGCCTTTTCTTCTACTAGAAAGTCATCTGGTGTTTTATTACAGATGCCTGCTGCAACCATCCTGTCCGTTTTTGTATGTTTTGATATTGTCTGCTTTCTTCGGGGCATTCAGTAATTATTTTCTTCATTTATTGATTGTAGATTTGTTTGTTTCAGTCTGCTTCTTTGTTTTATTTGGTTATGTCTGAGAAGGCGGGCTATGCATTCTTTGTTGTTTCTCATCTGTGGGCATGATACTTTTCACCTCCTCCTCCAATGGGCAGGGTCAATCACGCAAGTATGGTACAGCAGGGCAGGTCCAGCTGAAGGGGAGTTGGTGGGATGGGCTGTTTGTGGCATGTACTAGGGCCAACAGGGCCAACTGGAAATCAGTGTAGGGCAGTTTCCGGTAGGCCATGCCAATGCTACTCGGGAGTGTGATGCTCAGTGCACGGTGCAGTTAGGCAGGAAGGAGGGGGAGGATTATGATGTGTGGAGCTAAGATGGGTATGGGAAAGAGGAGAGAGGAACAGGAGCCAAAAACATACACAAAAACAAAAAAGAGTGCTAAGGGAGCTTTCTCTTGGAGTGGATAGATGAAAGACTGAGGAATGGAGAAAAACTAAAATAAAAAAAGAAGAAAAAAGGGTCAAAGAAAAAAAGGAATAAATAAAAATTAGAGGAAAAAAAGAAAGAAAGAACAGTACTCAGGGATCCCACTGTGTGGCTGGTAGGACTGGGGAAGTTGCTCCCAGGTCGTGAAATACAGCCTGGCTAGAAGGGGTAAAGGTGTCACACAGCGCCAGTTATTCAGGAGACAGGAAGAGAAGGCAAATATAGAGAGACAAGAAACTGGAAATGAAGAAAGACTAAAAGGGAAACAGAGAGAGAAGAAAACAAAACAAAGAAACAACAACAAAAAAAGAAATGCCCTCAGGGATGTCACCATGCTTCTGCACAGAGTAAGGGAGTAGCTCCCAAGCCAAGTGGTGCTGGCCAGCTGGAAAGGGCTGCCAAGCTGAGAAAAGAAAAAGAAAAGAAACAAATCAAAACAGAACAAACAAAAGCCTCTTGCATCCCACCAGCGTGGTGGCACGGGCTGGGAAGCAGTTTCACAGTCGAGCGGTGTCTCACAGACTTTCAGGAAGAAGCAAATATGGCACACGGAGCCAGGTATTTGAGAGAAAGTAGGGGGAGATGGTGAGAGGTAAGGAAGAAATTTAATTAAGTGGAGAAAAGCAACACCAGCAGCCAATGAATGGCACTCGGGGAGTGAGCCAGTGCGGTTGGGTGAAATCCAAGCTGGTGCTTCCTGGCCAAGAGACTGTGGCCACAGGAAGCAGAGGAAGCCTAGTGGGGTGAAGAAAGGTGGGAGGTGGGAAAGTGTATAGTGCTGGTTACCAGTTGTTCTGTCTCCTGCTGGAAGCTCTTGAGGCTGCTTTATCATACCCCCTTTTGCTGATCTCCAATAGGAGTCCAAGATGGCAGATCCGTGCTGCAGTAGCTGATAGGGGACCTCTGCATGTATCTCTCCTTGCTCTCTTGTCTCAAGCAGTTTCTTATTCCATTCAGTGCTTGGCTGAGTTCTTTATCTCTTCATTTGATGCTTAGGGTTTTAAGATTGACATGTGACTCTGTTTGACTTAGTTTTTTGGATCTTTGCGGTGGAAGGATGGTGTGGTGCTTCTGTCTATAACACCATGTTGCCCAGAAATCAGCAATAGTTTTGTTTTTGTTTTTTTGGTTTTCTTTTTCAGTGATTAATTGGCCGCTTTATCCTTATGAAACGATCTTCTTTATCATTGGTAAACTCTTTACTCTGAAATCTACATTGTCCCATGTATGTCTAGTTTTCTTTTAATTAGTGATAGCACAGTATATTTTATTCCATAGTTTATTATAAATACTGTATGAAGTATGAATCAAGGAAAATTGGAAGTTGTCAAAAATGAAATTGAACTAATAAAGATCAACATCCTAGACTTCAGTGAGCTTAAATGGACTGGTATTGGCCAATTTGAATCAGACAGTCATATGGTCTACTATGCCAGGAATGAAAAACTGAGGAGGAATGATGTCACATTCATTGTCAAAAAGAACATTTCAATATCTATCCTGAAGTACAACACAGTCAGTGATAGGATAATATCCATATGCCTATAAGGAAGACCAGATAATATGACTATTATTCAAATTTAAGCACCAACCACTAATACCAAAGATGAAGAAATTGAAAATTTTTATCAGCTTCTGCAGTGTGAAATTGATTAAACATGCAATCATGATGGGTTAATAATTACTGGTGATTGGAATGCAATTGCTCTAGTGACCCATTAATCCATGTCAGCTATTATAACTTAAAAGTCACAAACTCTGTGTCATTAATTTAAAGTCAGTTTCTTATAGGTAAAAAGTAATTGAGTTTTTTTTTTAATCCCATCTGATAAATTGACAGTCCCTGTCTTTTAATTGAAGTGTTTAGACCATTTATACTTATTATGATTATTGATATGAGCAGGTTAAAATCTACCATCCTATTATTTATTTGTTTGTTGCATCTCTTTTTTGTTTCCTTTTTTTCCTTTTACTGTCTTCTTTCAAATTAACTTATTATGCTTTATAATTTTATTTCTTCTCTTTGTTAACTCTGTGTGTGTGTGTATGTGTTTTGTGCTTGCCTTGAGGGCTTATGATATATAGATTTACCTTATCATTGTTTACCTTCAAGTAATATTATACAACTTTATATACAACAGCCTATTTCCATTCTTTTTGATATTGATGTTATAGACTTTACTTCTGCACTTGTTTTAAATGCCACAATGCATGTTTTATTATTATTTCTCAAACTGTGTCCTTTAAAATGATATTAAAATAATAAAAAATTAATTTTTACTCATATGTTTATTAGTTCAGGTGCTCTGCATTCCTTTGTGTAGATTCCGATAGCCATCTGGTATAATTGTTTTTCTACTTGAAGAACTTCCTTTGACATTCTTCTAGCGTAAATTTGCTGGTATTTAATACTTTCTGCTTTTGTATGCTAGGAAAAGGTTTCATTTTGCCTTCATTTTTGAATAACTTTAACACTGGGTGTCTTAGTCATCTAGTACTGCTATAACAGAAATACCATAAGTGGATGGTTTTAACAAAGGGAAGTTTATTTCCTTACAGTAAAGTAGGCTAGAAGTCCAAATTCAGGGTGTCAGCTCCAGGGGAAAGCTTTCTCTCTCTCGGCCTTCTCATCAGTGTTCCCCCAAACTAGGAGCTTCTTGGTGCAGGGACCCCGGTCTAAAGAATGTGCTCTGCTCCTGGCACTGCTTTCTTGATGATATGAGGTCCCCCTGTCTCACTGCTTACTTCTGTCTTTTATATCTCAAGAGACTGCCTCAGGACACAATCCAGTCTTGTAAATTGAGTCCTGCCTCACTAACACAACTGCTGCCCATCCTCCCTCATTAACATCATAGAGCCAGGATTTACCACACATGGAAAAATCACACAATACTGGGAATCATGGCCCAGACAAATTGATACACATATTTTTGGGGGGACATAATTCAATCCATGACACTGGGTATAAAATTTTATGCTGAGGGTTTTATTTTCTTTCAAAATTTTAAAGATATTTTCCACTGTCTTCTGGTTTGAATTATTCCCTGAAAGAAATAATTTGCCATCCTGGTTTTTGCTGTTCAGTATGTAATGTGTCCTTTCTCCTCTGGCTGCTTTCAAGATTTTCACTTTGTCGCTGATTTTTCTGTAATTATTTCTTCAAACGTTCTTTTTTTTTTTAAAATTTTCTCAGACACTCAAGTTGTTTGAAAGTACTTTGATCTTTTTGAGTATTGTTTCTAAGCTTTGCTAGGTGGAACCAGAAAAGCCTTTAGTCTAGGGATAATTTCTTCCTTCTCAAGAGTGTTACCCATTGGAACACTCTCTTCAACGCTCCATTGATATGGTTTTTCCATCATGGCTATTGAAAATATCAGCTCTTAATGGCTCTGTTTGAGTTTCAGGATGCTCTTCCTATTTTTTATATGTGGTTCTTTCCCTGGCCATTGTTTGATGTGGAAAACAAAGAGACAAAACATGCATGCACAGATCAGTATTCAGCTGAAGACTCAGAGGAGGTAAGTGTTGGCAGCTCCCCAGAGTTCATTCTCTCTCTGTGCAACTTTCTCCTCACTGTTACTTTATTCTGAGAACGTCTGCTGCTTTGTCCTCCCCAGTCTTCCAACTCTATCTCCTAAATGTAGGCTAAGACTGAGTTCCCCTCCCTGAACTGTGGCCTGGAAACTCCAAGGCAGTAAGTGGGGACAATTGTGGGACTAAGCTTGTTTGCAACCTGTTTCTCTAAGATCACTGAACTGAACTGCCTGTTGTCCAATATCTGAAAATCATTCTTTCATAAATATTTTCCTAAATAACTAACCAAAAAAGTTTTTAAGACTCGAGGGTAAATCTAGCTCCTTTTGCAACATTTTGGCCAGAAGAAGTCTAGCCATTTACTTTATGAACATTTTGCTGTTTCCTCCAGGCTCTACAATGTAGAAACTAAGGAGCTTGAACAACTGACTGCACATACAATTGATGTTTTACTAAGGCCACACACCAAACTGTGTTTCTTTTCTTAAAAAACTTTTGTTACGGTCAAAAAATCTTAATGGCCAAAAACATTTGAATCTGTAAGTCTGTAAACATTCTTCATGTTGAACATCTGTTTGGATTTCAAGTGGAATCTTTGTGTCCCCTGGCTTTACGTAAAGAAACGGGATTACATAGCCATTTGCAATTCAAATAAAATTAATATTAGTTACAGGGACAATCTGAAATCATCTGAACTGAATGAATTAAATGTAGTCTTTTATGAATATAAAACAATGAAACTACAGAGAGAATTGGCTAAAATTTGAGCACAAATATTGTCTGTGCCAGAAATCTCTTATATGTCAAATTTCTTTTATATATGACTGCCATTCATTCAGCATACACAATCAAGAGAATACATTTAAGACATGTAGAAAAAAAAAGAAAAAGTAAGTCCACAAGTGTTTTACTGGAGTATTTTTTTCCCCCTTTAGGTCAATAGTTTTCATACAAACTGCTAAATTAAATTTGTTTAGCGGGCAATTATGGAGTTTTACAACTTTTGTTCAAGGATTCCCTAGCTCATTTGTGCTAAGAAATATTTGATATGATTAAATGAAGTCAAACTCTGGGGGTTAGGGAGGGAAGGTAGTTTGATCCAAATGAAGCACATTCTGAAGGTGGCTTGGATTTGTGAAAAGGGGCTAATGTACACGTTTGGCTCCAAGATGCAACTCTTCATCATGTCAACCTTTCTTTGCTCAGACACAAACTTCTTTGATCTACTCTGAAAAGTCTATTTATGCCAACATTCCACGTTGCTATAAAAAGGTTTCTGCTCGAATTAATGGTGAAAACATAACTCTAAATTCAGTAGGTGTTAAGTTTACCTAGACACGGTTATGTAAATTATGTTTAATGATTCAAAGGTGGGAAACAGACCAGGTTGAGAACTGAGGCAGAGCCATCATAAACTAGTTGTGTTCAATAAAGCAAACTGAATGAATCAGTGAAAATTATCTCCTCTAAACAAAGTGGAATTACAAATAAAACCAGAGGTCAACTTGGCAATTATAATATTGCAAAGAGCGTCTAATTCAACTTACAGAATTAAGAATTGTGAAAGCTACAAGAGATACATGACTGTGAACTTTAGTTAATAATACCATTCATGGTAGCCAAGGTTGACAAAACAGAATTTTCCCCCTCAAAAATATTTGATGCTGTGTCTTATGTGCTTTCCTGTTTCCCTGCTAGCACTTGATAGTCAACATGATTAATGCCTCTTTCAAAAAAGAAACAAATAAATAAAAGAAGAAGAAGAAAAATACAGACCTGTGGATTCCTCAAAAATGTAGAAAACACTTAATGATAACATTTCTGTTAGCTGTGGTGGCAGAATTACGTACATCTAACACTTTTTTTTCTATGTAATGAGGAATACTTAATTACATAGTATACCCATCCAAGAAAATTAAAGTTATTTTAAAGTATGAAGAACATCTTTTTAAGTGAAAGTTTTGTTTACTGTTGCTCAAAACATATAATGGAGGTCAGAATTACCAACCTTTGAATCAAGAATTGTGAAAATATCTCAGGCACAGTTTAAATTTATACATATATATGAGTAGAAATGTATAACAAATATATACATACATATCAAGTAATTTTACCTTTAAAAAATCTAATTAATGTATAACCTCAAAGGCAAATTCAAAAAGCATGGCTCTGAGACAGTGAAGTGTTTAGTTCAAATAACTTAAAACCTGTTATGGCTATTATTACAACAGTGGAAATTTGGAGTTCATTATCCATGGGCCTCACGTGGTATACACAATTACACATTTATACAGTCCGGTTAACAAGGCTACTCTGGAAAACACCATTTAAAAAATACAAAATAAAAAGTTAAAACTGTAAGTATACTCAATCACCTATCATAATTAATTCAGTAATTAAAATCCATGTTGATCGTTAATGATCCAGAAATATTCTTAAAGAGAAAATCAGTAGGACAATGAGACGTCAGTGCCTTTTTAGATATATCTGGCTGCTAACATTTGAGATCAAAAGCATGTTTATTAATCCTGGCTCCTCTTTAAATGAACAAATTTGTATAGGATTATTGACTATTATTGAGTAATTGCAATAGGCTGTAATCTGATCATATGTGTTACAAAGTTGCTGTATATTTTATAGTGTTTTAGAATGTACAAACCAGTTTCACATAGAAATTCCCATTTAATGTTTTTACTAAGTCTACAAGGCAGCTGTTAACTCAGTTATTATTATGCCCATTTTCCAGTTGAGGAAACAGAGTCTGAGAGGCTATGTCTATTACAGACTGCAGGACTCAAAAGTGACAGAGGTTAGTTGGGATCGACTCCTCTAAGCCTATTATTTAGTTAATAAAATCAGATATTTTAAAAAAATAGGTAGTTCTATTATATGGCTACTGGTGGCACAGTGGTTAAGAGCTATGGCTTCTAACCAAAATGTCAACATTTCGAATCCACCAGCCACTCCTTGGAAAACCTGTGGGGCAGTTGTACTCTGTCCTATAGAGTTGCTATGAGTCGGAATCGACTCAACAGCAATGAGTTACTGGTTATTGTCTAAATAGTACTTCTTACCTGAATGAAAATGAAGGAGAGCCTCTTTTTGTGTGTAGTTTTAATGAAGACTCTGTTAGAAGGAATTTGTTTATATTTTTGTGGTTGCATTCCTCACAACACAATTTGAAAACTGACATGCATTAGAAAACAGGTCTTTCCTTGTATTGTAAAAACTCATGAAAAAGTTTACACACAAAAAGAAACAATCTTTGTTGGTTATGAGGGATGGGAGGGTTGGGGGGGAATACTAAATAGACAATGAATAAGTGGTAACTTTGGTGAAGGGTAAGACGGTACACAATACTGGGGAAGCCAGCACAACTTGTAC
>NW_004444083.1:3759424-3769069 GCF_000243295.1 Trichechus manatus latirostris | reverse complement strand
AGGTTGTTAACCATTGTCATAAAACAATATGTGTACTAACTGTTTAATGAGAAACTATTTGTTCTGTAAACCTTCATCTAAAGTACAATTAAAAAATAAATCAATCAAAAAAAAGAAAACAGGAAAACAGGTCTTTCTTCAGTATGTATTGCATATTTTGTACTAAAAATCAGACACTACTTTCATTCCAGGTGTAAACAAAGCAAAACTATCAAAGAGAAACTCTGGAAATAGCCTACATTTTATACCTCTTTATATTCTGACATTTATCTAAAAGAAAGGGCAAAACAATATGGATTAAAAAATTATGGTGTATCCTTTGCTTCCTCTTCTGAGCTTTACCATTTGAACTTGCCTTTGTCTTATGTACATACACCTCCAGACACATGCTAAGACACAACCTCCTGACACTATCTGTTTGCCAGAAAGATGCAAATTGAAGACCTGACCTCTAATATGCAATAAATTGAAAAGAAATGTGTCAGGGGATTTAGCACAAGGCAGCACATAAGGGGCACCTTCTCTTCTTAATCTGTAAAAGGCAAATGTCACGGTTGATACATCGACCAAACTACAGTGGAGAATGTGTTCACTCCAGATGCTTAGCTGGGAGCACCATGGCTGTCAGAGGAGGATGAAGGATGGGGACACCTAACCTTAACCACATCTTGGGAAAGGAATGAAGGAAATTTCCGCAGTACTCACCCACTGTGATGAGGGAAATAAAGGCTTTTGAGGGATTTAAAGACATAAGTTGATATTCCTAAGAAATGTCTCTCTGAGAGTTACTAAACGACATCTAAACCTAAGGGCTTAGGGAGCCTAGAATATATGTTGCTAATATTGGGATTAAGATCTAGAGGCTACCAAAAGGACCATCAGAACAGAGCAGTGCCTCCCAATGTATGAGACAGGTTCCATTGGTGGAAAAGATATTAGGTGGTACACAAATAGACTTTATTTTTTTATTTCTCTGATTAAAAATTTGATATGCATTTAACAAATATATATTAAAATATAACAAGCACATCAAACTTGTGAGATCGGGGATTACTAAAATGAAAATAAGAGGTAATTTAAGGAAAATAGTAGGTAAATAATAGTCAAGATGACACAGATTTGAACAAAAATTCTAAGTCTGGTGCTCAAATGGATGAGGTCGCAGTAGTAATGGAACAGAGAGTTCTACTGGTTAGCAAAGCAATTGTCCCTCCTTCTCTTGGTCTCCTTTTCTGGAGACAGAGATCAAAGAAGACCCTTCTTTGGCTTAATATCTGCCTTCAATAATCATGTTACTCCACACTGACCGCACCAACATGACTCCATTCTATTTTCTCCATTTAATACCCTGCTCTTATCCCTCATCACATCAACACCTCCACTAGAATGTAAGCTCCACAAGGGCAGATATATTGCATCCCTGGTATTTAGTGCCTAGCACAAAGTAAGCAAAAAAAAAAAAAAATCTCTGTTGCCGTTGAGTCAATTCCTACTCATCGTGAGTAGGATTCCTACACATCATCTACCATGTGTTAAAGGGTAGAACTGCTCCATAGGGTTTCCTTGCATGTACTCTTTACGGAAGCAGATAGCCAGGACTTTCTTCCACTATACCACTGGGTACGTTCAAATGCCAGCCTTTAGGTTAGTAGTCAATCGCAAACTGTTTACAGAGTAGGCACTTAAAAGTAAGAATGATTCAACAACTGCTTTATCCCCAACACCTCTGGACTTTCGCTTGACACCCTTCCCAGCGTCAGTACCAACTCTGCCCTTGTAATCAAAGTATTTCTAAACACTTCAAGTTCTGGTTCCTTTGTACTTGCAATCTGTTACACAAACGCCCAATGTGACATTAAGTAGACGGATTCCAGAATTACTTAAAGGGTGTGTGGTGGTCTTCCCAATGGTCGTCTCTACTATGTATAGTCATGTGACTTGGGAAACTTTTTCAGTCTGCAAGGTTGGCCCTAATTAGCCTACAACCATCAGGATAGTCCCATGAGCTGTTCCATAATGATTGGCTAGAGATGGAAAGTCTAGACCAATGACTAAAGAGCATTTCTCTTCCCACAGAGATTAGTTCACGGATGAGGAGGTGACCCAGCTGCCAAAGGAGATGAGTGGAGATGTTTGCTTGAGGTTTCCGAGAAATAAATTAACTCCCTTTGATGGGAAATCCTTTGGAAATAATCACCTATCGTCCACCTGGTCTAGTCCAGTTCAGATAGGAGACTGGAACAACTATATCCATCTTGTTGCCAGCCTGAAGATGAGGTGAAGCCAAGAGGAGAGCAGAACCAGAGACTAGCGGAGAGCTAGTTCTAAAGCCCTGATGGGACTCTTCCTGATTACCGCCTTTCCTTCAGTGACAAAGGAATCCTACTTATTGAGCCATTTTAAACTGGCATTTCTGTAACTTGAGGCAAAATTACATATATTAATTTTTTTTAATTTATACGTGGCACAAGTCTGTGTTTATGTAATCCACCCTCTCTGAATAACCTCAGAAAAAAAGTCCAAAAAAGAGGAGAGTTGTCACATAAATTACTTGGATAGCAATGTTTATTTAGTGATTTTTATATTTCCCCACTAAGCCAAGAGCCAAAATAATAATATTGTTGTTAGGTGTCATCAAATCCTTGTGACAGAGTAGAGCTGCCCCATATGGTTTTCTAGGCTATGATCTTTACAGGAGCAGATTGTCAAATCTTTCTACAATGGAGTTGCTGGGTGTGTTTGAATCACCAACCTTTTGCTTAGCAGCTGAGCTCCTTGAAATAATAAGTAACCCTTATTAAGCATTTGCTATGTACTTGACATTATGCTAATATTTTACAGAGATTACCACATTTATTCCTCACAGTAATCTGCTGAGGTAGGTCCAAAATTTATTCCCATTTTACGGATGAGAAAACTGAGAATCGGAATGTTTAACAACATATGCTGTCATATTGAAAATTATTTGTATGGTCAAGACATGCATTTTTATTAATTCTGACCACTTACTACAGTAAAGCCTATAATTTTTCTCTATTACAACATACTTATCTTCTCTTAGCATGAATCTTTGTCTGACTTTATTTGCTTGTTGCCTGCCTTCCTACCACTAGCATCAGAATTTCAGGAGGCAACAGATGTGTCACTCTTGTTGGTTTTATTCTCAGTGGCTAGCCCAGGATCTAGCACAACAAATGCTAAATAAACATGGAATGAATGACTGATGAATGAATTAACTAACGAATTTGCAGAAAAGTAATTGTCTCAGTAATCGTCAATAGTAATTGTCACAGTTGACTCAAAGGCTAACACCCTTAAACGCTATGATATTCTGTTGGAGCGCAGACACTGGGTTAGTTGTTGTTAGGTGCCATTGAGCCAAATCCCACTCCTGGTGACCTCATGTATTTCAGAGTAAAACTGTGCTCCGTAAGGTTTTCAATGGGCTCTGACCTTTTGGAAGCAGATTGCCAGGCCTGTCTTCCAAGGAGTCTTTGGGTGGGTTCGAACTGCCAGCTTTGTGCCTAGTAGTCAAGTGCTTAACTGTTTGCACCACCCAGGGACTCCACAGATGCTGGGTAGTCCTTCCTATGCCGATCTCCTCCACCAGAATCTCCAAACTTGTGAAAATTTACTGACTTTAAATCTCTAGGGTAGTAGCCATGGCATCTACATTTTTATTTGTGTGCCAGGTAATTTTTATGTTTAAGACTCACAGCCATAGACTGTGAGGCAAACATCTAACACCTGGGCATAGAGACCATTCAAATGTTAAAATTGTTCAGTTCTCTTTCTTGTAGAAATATGCTTTCTGGCTTTTTCAGGGATGTTTTCCAGATCTATGCCTTCAAATTAGCTACTAATAAATTTGTAACCCTACACCTTCCACCTGCATACTTGGTAGCCTCTAAAGCACTTGGAGCCCTGGTGGCACAGTGGTTGAGAGCTCCGCCGCTGTCTCAGTCATCTAGTGCTGCTCTAACAGAGATACCACAATCGGATAGTTTTAACAAAGAGAAATTTATTCTCTCATAGTCCAGTAGGCTACAAGTCCAAATTCAGGGCATCAGCTCCAGGGGAACACTTTCTCCATCATCTCTGGAGGAAAGTCCATGTCATCAATCTTCCTTTGGTCTGGGAGCATCTCTGCGCAGGAACCTCAGGTCCAAAGGACGCGCTCTGCTCCCGGCACTGCTTTCTTGATGGTATGAGGTTCCCATGTGTCTCTGCTTGCTTCTCTCTTTTATAGCTCAAAAGAGATTGCATTAAGACTCTAACCTTGTCAACCTCGTCAGTATAACCTCATCACAGTGATAGAATTTACAACACATGAGGAGATCACATATAGTCTCATCATAGTGATAGAGTTTACAACACATAAGGAAATCACATCAGATAACACAATCATACAATACTGGGAATCATGACCCAGCCAAGCTGACAGATATTTTTGGGGGACACAGCTGAATCCATGACAGCCGCTAACCAAAAGGCAGGCTGTTTGAAAGCACCAGCCACTCCTTGGGAACCCTATGGGGCAGTTTTACTCTGTCCTATAGGGTTGCTATGAGTTGGAATCGACTTGACGGCAATGGGTTTGTTTTGTTTTTACACATATATTTTCGCACCTAAGCCCATAGCACTTCCCTGAGACCAAAGAGAGGGATACCAGTTTACAGGTGAGGAAGCAAAGGCTTTGGGACCTGAAATGACTTGGTTATAGAGTAGTTGGTCAGCTATCCAGAGAGCGAGTCTTGCTCTAACTTATTTTTGGCAGCTTCTTCAGTTCCATCCAGAGTTGAGAAAACAGACTGTAAGCTAACTCTTTGAGACCACCTGCCCTGAGCAAATGTCAAGCTGACATCTAAGAATTCAACCTGAGCAGAGGTGGCCAGTGCTATAGCAACTCCTCCTGATCCATGTTTGGCTGTAACTTCAGACTCTACATTTATCTAAAATTTTCCTCTCACAACAAAAATTGGAGGCCTGGCCATGTGGAGGGAGATGTCTGCCAAGGCAGAGAGGGAGGGCTTTGCTCCTGTCCTCTATCATTCCTCACCATGCACATGCCCCAGGTCAGTGTCACCTGCCCTCTCTACTCAACTAAAAGGGTGAAGCCAATTAAGGAAATATGTACACTCTCCAATACCCTGTGCCATAAGGCCTGCCATTACTTTTTACTAATTGCAAGTGTGCTTTGGTTTTTTTCTTTTTTCTTTCTTTTTCTTTCTTTTTTCTTTCTTTTTCTTTCTTTCACCTTCTTTCCTTCCTTCCTTCCTTCTTTCACTCCCTTCCCCTTCCTTCCTTCTCTTTCTTCATATTTTTCTTTCTTTCTCTTTCTCTCTTTCTGATGGAACTCACTTTTAGTGGAACAAGATACTAAGATATGTTAATTAATAGTTCATGAAATTAAGGATATTATAGTCACTTCTGAACTCCTATTCAGCTAAGACCCAGAAGCATACAAAACTCTACATATTTATCTGAGTGGAAAATTGGTTTATTTCGAAAGTTAGTTTAAACAAGCTTCTTCAGTGTGTTGTTAGTTGCTGTCAGTTGGTTCTGACCCATGGTGACCCCACGTGTTGCAGAGTAGAACTGCTTCAAAGGGTTTTCAAGGATGTGACCTTTGAAAGCAGATCACCAGTCCTTTCTTCCAAGGTGCCTCTGGGTGAGTTTGAACAGCCAACCTTTCAGTAGTAGTCAATGCTTAACTGTTTGGGCCACTCAGAGATTCCTATTTTGAAAGTTATTTAAAAAATGGTATTTTATCATTGAAATTTAAATGTCAATTTATAAGCAAATTATTTACCTTATGAAATGATCACAGGCTTAAATATAAACATCTCTTTAGATAGTATTATACTAATAGGAGAAAGTTTGTATTAAAAATAGGTATTATACATGTTTGTTCTTAAGTCCTTACACATGGAAATTGTTTGTTCCCAAGGACAAATAAGTAGTTAGAGGTCTTTGGAATCAGAGGTTTGAAAAATTCTTGCCAAAGCATGTTCTCATTAACACTCTCAGCTTCTGCTGAATTTGATAGGCATTAAAACGTGAAAATTGAATGAAAGAATTATACCCACAGAACATTTTTAGAAGAAATAGTAGTTATACTATTTTTGTTGTACTGACTTCTTAAAAAACATGTTACAGAGATTTGTTACTTCCCTATCACCACGGCATCTGGCTATATTCAAAGTCCTTAATGAAAAAGACGAGTCTGCGTTTTATACTAACAAAAGAATTTTGTACCAGCATGTCCTGTGGAAGAGGTAAACAAATTACTTTCAGTAGGTGCTATGTCAAAAATATTAATTCTGGCACATACTTTTTGGCACTGGCTATAATGCAAGTTTTGTATATTCCTTTAAAAATTGCTAATATCCTACCAGACAAATTAATGCCATTTTAAAAGGCTAACATTTTTAAAAAATTAACAAAGATCAGAAAGCAAGAAGACATGGATTTGTCTTGCATTTTAACTTAAAAGGTACAGGATTCAATTTTGTTTATATATTAGGTTGTGCTTCTGGTTTACTATTTTTATTGGTCAAAAGTGGGCAATTATCAGCGATTCATATGGTTCAACATAATAGAATGTCTATTATTAGGCAACGCCATCCATGATTAATTGTCCAAGCAACATGGATGAATTAGGGCAATATCAGATATCCAAACTGCAAACTAATCACCAGCTTGACCAATGACATTTAAACCAGTTCCAAGGTAGAATTCCATCTTTTATTGGCTGTTAACTAGACTGTTGGTTTCTTGCCTATTATCATATTGCCTTATCCAGATTAATTTTATTTCTAGCTCAAATCATTTATAGACATCCATGTGGTATCGTGTACATCAAGTTAATTTGTCTTTGTCATGAAGAGGCCAGATCCATGTCGGGCACATCTTCATAGAAACTTCTTTCTTTCTGGTTGTTTTCACAAGGTGGTCTGAAAAACGTTTCTAGGGGGGAAATTACATCTTGTGTAATTTAGAAACCATGGTTTCATTTTGGAATCTGATACAGAGTAAAATAAACATATTCTTTGAAATTTCCTCAAACAGCCCAGTCATTCAAGGCCCTACCCTTAGAAGCACCCAAAATTAAATTTGTCACAAGAGGCTTGGGGGAGAAAAATAAACACCCTAACACATTTTAAGAGAATTTGTCCTAACAAGGTATCATGCTGCTATTAATTCAGGAGGACTCAAAAATTAGAGTAAACCTTTATATTCTTGAGAGATACATATTGAGAAATCATATGCTTTTTTAAAATTAGTCATCATAATTCAGGAGTTACTCCACAGGAAAAAAAAATTGCGGACATGAAAAGATTCAGAATAAAAACCCATGGTTGTTGAGTCGATTCCGACCATAGCAATGCTACAGGACAGAGCAGAACTTCCCCCGTACAGTTTCCAAATGGGAGCAAGTTCTCACGTCTTTCTTCCAACAAGTGGCTGGGGGGTTCAAACTGCTGACCTTTTGGTTAGCAGCCAAGTGCTTAACCACTGCGCCACCAGGGCTCCTGTGAAAAGATTGTTGTTGTTATTGTTAGGTGCCATCCAGTAGATTACAAGTCATAGCGACCCCATGTAAAATAGAATGAAACACTGCCCATGCCCGCGCCATCCTCACAGTCATTGCTTTGTTTGAGTCCGTTGTTGCAGCCACTGTGTCAATCCATCTCGTTGAGGGTCTTTTCGATTAGAGAATCACAAATTCAGGCTGAGAAGTAGATTCTGAGTAGAATGACCAATTATCCTGGTTTGCCCGGGAATAAGGACACCTCCCCAGATGTAGAACATTACACACTAAAACTGGGAAAACCAGGTGCCATTGAGTCAATTCCAACTCACAGTGAACCCATGTGTATCAGAGTAGAACTGTGTCCACAGGATTTTCAGTGGCTGATTTTTTTAGAAATAGATTGCCAGGCCTTTCTTCCTAGGTACCTCTAAGTGGACTCGGACCTTCAATCTTGCAGTCAGCAGCCGAGTGTGTTAATGATTTGCACCACTCAGAGACTCCAAAACTAGGAAAGTCCCTGGAAACTGAGATGAAGTAGTCATCCATAAAACAAAGATGGCTTTGTTCACTCTTAACTGACCCAACATGGCCCAGAAATCTAGCCTGTGTTAGCATAATCAGTTCAAATTTGTGCCTCGAAATAATCACAAGTAATAACAATAATGACTAAAATCTGTCGTGAGTTAGCTTTATGGCAGGCAGAGAGATTAACACTTTTACATGGAATATCACTTTTAAATCTGGCCTTGTAATGAAGGTATTATTGTTAATACTACATTTTAAAGGCTTGGTTAAGTAATTAGGTCAAGGTCACATAGTCAGCAAGTGGAAGGCCAGCATTCCAACCCAGGATGTCTGAACCACGGCCCGTGCTTTTAGCCGCAGGGCTAATACGTACTGAACCTTTGGATTCATTTGCAAATTGTAGAAAACATGAATTGTAAACTCAAGAACGCAAAATGCACACTAGTTTCACTGACCTTAATACTCTCATCCCAAACTTCTAATGAGTTAAGGTACAGAGAGTTACCACATGAGGAATGGATAGATATAGTTGGAACATTTAAAACAGATTCTGACACTGAGAATTTCATTTTTAAACAAATGTGGCCAATGCATTTGTAAAGCAATAAATAAAACGCCTATCAAGAATTCCATGTGCTTAAAACAGAGACATAAGGGAATTAAATTGTTCAGATATTGGTCTTAACAGTGTTGGCAATATAATTTTATTAAAAATGCATTCCATGTTCTCATTTTCATTAGGGGAAAGATGCCCAACGAGGATGTCAGCCTTAGACTCCTTTTCAGAGAACTATTTTCATTAGAAAAAGAAACCATATTACACTTTCACACAAATTAGATTTCTTGGGTATTATTCTTGAAAACCCAGTCAATATCCTACTACAAATCCATGCATCTGTTCAAAAAATCTTTGAGAACACATGAGGTTATTTGTTTGCATCTGTGCTGGACTGGATAGTTT
The DNA here is from genome assembly GCF_000243295.1 of Trichechus manatus latirostris. Taxonomy (NCBI): domain Eukaryota; kingdom Metazoa; phylum Chordata; class Mammalia; order Sirenia; family Trichechidae; genus Trichechus; species Trichechus manatus. The sequence goes on along the minus strand of NW_004444083.1, from coordinate 3,760,046 downwards.
AAATGATAAAGACAAAGGTATTCACTTTTGTAGGGATAGTAAAAAACAAAAATCAAACCCTTTGCCAGTGAGTCAATTCCGACTCATAGTGACCCTGTAAGACAGAGTGGAACTGCCCCATAGAATTTCCAAGGAGCGGCTGGTGGATTTGAACTCTTGACCTTTTGGTTAGCAGTGGAGCTCTTAACCACTATGCCACCAGGGCTCTGTAAAGACAGTACCAAAAAAACCAAACCAAACCTGTTGCTGTTGAGTCATATAGGACCGTATAGGACAGAGTAGAACTGCCCCATAGGTTTTCCAAGGAGCCGCGAGTAGACTCAAACTGTCGACCCTTTGGTTAGTTGCCAAACGCTTAACCACTGTGCCACCAGGGCTCCAAAAGGCATCATATTTCTAATTATTCTCCTTTTTTTTTTTTTTCCAAGCAAACACAGCATAGGTCTCATGTATATTTTGAAGACATGCTATCAGTGTTCAAGCATGGACTGGACAACCGTATTCTGAAGAGTTATTTAGTGGATTTATACATCGGAGGAGAATAGAGATTGATAACTGTCATGGTTTGAATTATGTCCCCCAAAAATGTGTGTATCAATTTGGCCAGGCCATGATTCCTGGT
>NW_004444083.1:3705371-3759239 GCF_000243295.1 Trichechus manatus latirostris | reverse complement strand
AGAGAAAAAGCCTTCCCCTGGAGCTGACGCCCTGAATTTGGACTTTTAGCCTACTTTGACTGTGAGGAAATAAACTTCTCTTTGTTAAAACCATCCACTTGTGGTATTTCTGTAATGGCAGCACTAGATGACTAAGACAATAACTATCAGTAATCTTTCCAATTAGACATTTTGTATGTCTGTGGATTTTTAAGCTTAAATTAAAAAAACTCTAAATTAAAAAAAAGAAGTGTTTTCTAATTATACAATTTAAGCTCAGAATTAAACCCTATTGAAATTTATGAAACAGCCCGGTCATTATACAGTGAATCCTGTGAGAACTGAAACTCCACGGGACTGCCTTGTTTTTCCGGGTCTCACAAGTTTTCCGCCTTTGAAGGGGTGCAGTCTTACACTTTTCTATCACTTGTATTAGTGGAAAGTGTTTTAGCTTTCCTTCTCTGACAGCTTTCTGCCTTACACAGGTTTTGGCTTTTGCAGGTTTTACTGTATTTATTTATACAGTACATGTTGGAGAGACTTGGGAAATCCATGAGATGCGAAGAGCTGGGTTTCTTTTTTTTCCCCTCTTCTCCTCAGATAAAATACGAATTTTCTTTTAATGTAAGGCCAACCAAAAGGAGACATCATCTGTAAAATTTTAAGATCAGGTATTCATCATTGCAAATTATGCAGATATATACACATAAATACACATATATTTGTTGTTGTTATTGTTTGATGCCATCGAGTCGATTCTGACTCATAGCGACCCTATGCACAATAGAAAAAAACACTAATGTTATCCAGAAATAGTACAGTAAAAATATTTGGGAACTTTCTTTCCATATAGTTCAAATTCACTGAAGACGTATAGTTTGGTTCGATTTTATTTCTCTTCAGACATGGCAAAATTGATTATTCTAGCTACAGTATTTCAGTCCAATGTTGTGAGTCACTGAACAGAAGCAAATGGCTAAAATGGTGTTTTTTACTTAATCATTCAAAGATTAAGCTCATCAGTCACCTAGTGGAATCAATTGTTTATACATGCAAATATAGCTTTTATTTTTAAAATTCTCAAAAAGAATTGAGTTGTGTGAGAAAAAAAAAGAATAGACAACACTGATTGGGTAAATGGTCAAGAAAAATACAATGTTTAAGATGGGCAATGAGTAAAATTATTCGGAGTATAGAAAGTGGAAGAGGCAGAAAGGAGGCATTGACTTCAACCTCCAACTCTGATTTGGTCCTGCTTTCCTGTTACTTACCATTTCTCACTCCCTTTCCCTTTTGCTATTATTTGGAAATTAGAAGGAAAAGACAACAGGGACCAAAAAAAAAAAAAAGAGCAAAGAGGATAAGACGCTTCGAGAAAGAAGAAAGTTGGAGCCGTGTCCTTGAAGTTCTCGCCAGACCTAGAATGTGGAGAAGTATCGTTTCCACCAAGCAAATGGGGCATTTTAGCAGCTTGTTGCTCCTTGCTTTTTTAATGCTGGTACATCAGTCACCACTCCTGGCTTCCTGGAGTCAGTCTCAGAACACACTACACGCCATGATGTTTGAGAGGTGGTTCATCCTCCTACCTCCACATCGGCTGTAGGACTGAAGAAGTTTGAGAAGCTGTGATAGAAATGTGTTCTCAGTTTTGTTCCTGATAATCCTTTCAATTTCACTTTACCTGTATTTTCATCTCTCTCACCTGCTTCTGATTATTGCTAAAATGCCACGTTCTCAGGGGCATCTTCTCTGACTAGTTCATTTAAAACAACAGCATTCACCAGGGCTTCTGACCCTACTACTCTGCTTCATTTTTCTCCATCACAAGGGACATCGTTGAACATACCAAATACTTTACTCTCTCCCTACCTTGCCCATTTCCACTAAAATCCATGAGGTGGGAAATGTTATCTATTTTGTCCATTGCTGTGCCTTTGGGCCTGGCGCCTAGTAGGCACACAATAAATATTTATTGCTTCAATCAATTCATTTTCTTGATCACTATATCTGGGTCACATCAGAATTGTTTTCCTTTGGTTGCCTCTATTTCTTTGAGTGCAAAAGATAATATAATGGTTCAATTTAGGGCCATGTGTGACAGTAGAACCAATGCAGGACACGTGGCTTTGTATCATGACATCACTACTATGACCTGAGGTTTGGGCACTAAGCCTCAGTTTCCTCTCCTATAAAATGGGAATTAAAATGATACCCTCTCTTTAGTGTTATTACAAGTACCAAATAATTTATGTCAAAAGATTTTCCATCACCTGTCTGTCAGTTTGTCATACTGCGATGGCTTCCATGTTGCTGTGATGCTAGACCTATGCCACTGGTACTTCAAATACCAGTAGGGTCACTCATGGTGCACAGGGTTCAGTGGAACTTTCAGACTAAGATAGACTAGGAAGGAAGGCCTGGAAATCTACTTCCAAAAATAAGCCTAGGAAAACAATCTGGATCACAACAGATTGTTGTCCAACAGTGTTGAAAGATGAGCCCCCTAGGTTGGAAGGCACTCCACAAAGGTCAAAACAATGGATTCAGACATACATAACAGTGATCATGAAGATAGCACAGTACCAGGTAACGTTTCATTCTGTTTTATAAACAACTCAATGGCAACTAACAACAACAACTTTTATACACAGTAAAAGTTATGGAAATTTAGTCATTAGTGCTTAACAAAAAATGGAAGATTCATATGCAACAGACCGGAACCTGAAAACTATGTTAAGATGTGTGTACTACACGGATATGAGCTACAGCTCTAAATGGCTGGACACCTGAAAGAATTTATTGCCTCTCCAAGTAGTCTGTCTTTCTCAAGTCCCTAGTTTTAGAGTCTTCGCTGGTTATTATAACTGAGTTATAATAGCATCTATCTTTTCTATATCATGTAATGATGAACTGAAATAATTATAGCTTCCTTTATATGCAGCATGCATTTTTCATATCATATAACCTATTCTTTAGCAAAGGCACTTCACTTTTAAATTTGGGGAAGGACGTAATTCTTTGGTATGTTTATTGTCCTTTGAGAAAAACTGGTGCGGTAAGCTTATTGTCTGTGGAGAAAATTGTTATGAGACTCTGTAAAACCGCCGACTTTTCATATCATTGGTATAGCACTTCATTTTAGCAATGTGGTATTTTAACATTGTAGAAGCATAAAAAGGAGGTGATTTCAGAAACCACTTAAGAAGCATGAGCTCAAAGTACTTCTAAGAAATCTTTAAGAAACAAAAGTTGTGGAAATTAGGGGGAACAGCTCGATTTTCTTCCCTCTTATTTGAAGTCCCTCTGACCTTGCTTTTCACTTGAGTCCGATTCATGGCACAGTATTAATCCTGAGGCTAAACAAAGGAATTTTAAAGCTGCAGCAAGCTGAGAGCAGGCAGGCCTATACTAAAACCCTACAACCAAGGGAAAAATCATTATCCTTTGCTTTACGGGGCAGTTCTACTCTGTCCTATAGAGCTGCTATGAGCAGAAATCGAATGGACGGCAGTGGGTTTAGTCGTTGAGTTAGCCTCTAGAACTTGACGTAAACCAAGAATGTCCTGTTAGATCCGTTATCTCTGCCTAGAACTGAATGCATTTCTTCCTAATTCTTATTATTCTGATCTCTTTCTTCTTGCTCCAGACTTCCCTTTTTAAAGTTTCGGTTGTTGGGTGCTATCAAGTCAATTCCAACTAACAGCAACCCTATAGGACAGAGTAGAACTGTCCCACCTGGTTTCCCTAGGCTGTAATCTCAGGGGAATAGATTGCTAGATCATTTCTCCCACGGAACAGCTGGTGGGTTTGAACCATCGATCTTTCGGTCAGCAGCTGAGCGCTCAAATTCTGCTTCCCTGTATTAATCTGAATGGATGTAGAAAGATCGAAAAAAAAAATCCATGGATAGTGTTGAAAGACTATAGAAAGGTCACTGACCTAATCTGCTCACTTTACAGAAAAGGAAACCGGGGTCCAAAAAGGCTGAGGGTTTTGTCCAGGAAGTGAAAGATGAAATAATAAAGAGGCAAGTCTCCATGTTCAGCTTAAGGTTCTTTACACCTATGATTCTCTACCTTGAGCATTCTTTTCAAGCAACTTGACTATTTTCAAATATTAGATTATAGCAACAGAATAATTCATTACATATCCATCAAAGAAAGGGGAAACTACAGAATTGGGGACAGATTTTTATTTCTTAAATGAGATAATTCTCAAGAAGTATTTATTTCAGTGGGGGCACTCTCTTTAGCGCTCAATAAATGTTATTCAATCAACATACACTTATTAGGCACACAGTTTCTTCGAGTAACAAGACTTGGGATATTTGTGAACTTAGTTAAAATTGGACAACATAAATCATTTATATAGCCACATCCCAGTGCTGTGACATTGGGCAATCTATGTATTTTCTGAGACTCACTTTTCTCATATGAAAAAGGAGTATCAATATTAACCTCCCAGAGTTGTGTGGATTGAAAATAAGAATAAAGTGAATATCGCAATACCTGGAATTTGTAGATATTCATAAATGGTGGTTATTATTATTAAAATTTCTAGTATCTTCAGCATGATAGTAACTGATGACTCAATTTTTAAACTGTATTTGAGAAGCTGAGACAGATTATGACTGACCACTACATCAGTCTGGGTTCTACCGGTGAAAGAGAACCAAGACCAGTAGGACACACACACACACACACACACACACACACAGACCATGAGGAGAGAGAGGCTTGTTGCAAGGAATTGGCTTCAATAGTAGGGCTAGGTAGGCAAGTCTGAAATCCATAGGGCAGGTGAAAGAAGACTGGAAAATCATGAGCAGGAGAATTAGTGGAAGAATCTATGATTAAGGAAATGCACGTACCTTGAAAAGCTGTCCATTCACTCTTGTGTCCAAACGGGGAGCCAGTCAGCTTCTCCTTCCTAACTTCCCCAACAGTCATTAATGCATTTAATTCTGAAAGCAATGCAAAAATTTATTTTGACAATCAATACTGGGCATAACAAGGCACAGAAAGAAAAGTACTGAGAGGGACTGATTTTGATTATCTTCCTAATAGGCTGAGCAACTGTAATCGGTGTCAAAGAATCTGAGTTCTCATCTTCATCATTTTATTTCCATGTGGTTGGCTCGTTTATTTATTTATTTACTTACTTATTTGTTCCCTTTTCATTCTATCAAAGTTTTGAGTTGATGTATAAGAACACATACAATGAAGTAATAACAGTAATTAGTGACCATATGAAATGCACTAATAACTAAGATTCTTCAGAGGGTTGTGTCGAACTGTATATTATAAAGCAATAGAAATACGTAAGTTATTATTTTTAGAAAAAAAGTATCCTTATAAACAATTTTATTGACTTAGAAGTAGGTAGGAGTATCTGAAATCTATTATGAGTACCCAGTTTGTATAAAACTACTGTGAATTTAACAAATAACCTGGCTTTTCTCTCTTCTGACAGGCAGAGTGAAACAAGCCAAGATCAGCTAACCTCCTGAAATAGCTGGTACAGAGAATAAAGAAAATAAATGCAAGGAGAACAACAGTCAGATATGATTGTCTCTTTTCCTGACACAATTTTTATATTATTAAAGTTCACAAGGACTGAGTCCTCTCTAATCCCTACTGCATCAACTTCTTGCTTCTTCTCAGTTTAGTTTTTAACAAGGTACTTATTAATCTGTTTTACACACACACACATTCATCTACCTAAAATACCATCATAATAGTAGCCCTGGTGGTGCAATGGATAAGAGCTCAGGCTGCTAACCAAAAAGTCATCAGTTCAAATCCACCAGCAGCTCCTTGGAAACCTTATGGGGCAGTTCTCCTCTTTCCTATAGGGTCGCTATGAGTTGGAATCAACTCATTGGCAACGGGTTTGGTTTTTGTTTGATTTGGTGGCACAATGGCTAAGGGCTCAATTGCTAAACAAAAAGTTAGAAGTTTGAACCCACCCAGCAGCTCCAGAGTAGAAACACCTGGTAATCTGCTCCTGTAAAATATTACAGCATACAAAACTCTATGGGGCACTTTACTCTGACACATAGGGCTTCTGTGAGTCAAAATTGACTCAATGGCACCTACCAACATAATGGATCTAAAATACCAGAATAATGGAGCTGATGCACCATTAAACTTCATGATAGGTGCATTCCATCCCTAGATACCTACTCATACCCCCAAACACATGATTTGACTGTCAAGTGGCAGGTACCTGTGACTTTGTTGGTATTTGGCAAAGAAACTACCTGGTATACGCTCATTTCTGAATGGGACTTTCCCTTCCCACTCCTTTTCTCTCTCAACATGCCTTCTTTTAGTGAAACAGAAAACACTCCTAGACAAACAACAAAGCACATTCCCATAAAGGACCTTCAGCAAAGCACGAGCCAGCCAAGATTTGTGCGCGTTTGATTACTGCCAGTACGTTCAATCATCGAGCACACAGATGCAAATGGGAGTTGAAGGGACACAGAGCAATAAAGTTTCCCATTGTGCTGTGCTGTAAAGTCTTGCAATAATAGGCACGTCTGTGGTAAGTCATATTTTCTGGAATCTAATAGAAAGTCTTTGATTTCGTTTTCCTACCTACACTGAGAGCCAGATATTGCTATTTCACACATTTTAGTACCCTGATTTTAGGCCTTTCAAATCTGGTGACAAGGTGACTTCCTTTTTTGCCCAACTCCCTCCCTCTCAATGTTGGTGACCTTCACTGCCCCACCCCTGCCATGACCAGCAAACACTTAGATCATCAACCCTCTTTTCACAGATTCTAAGGAAATCTGCTGACTGCAGGATATTTCATCTACTGTAGGCAGATGAACAGAACAAAAGGGATGGAAATAATGAAATAAAGGATAAAGGAACTGGCAACCGGGAGCTTGGCTAGCAGAAAAGAATTTGCTATTTAATAAATTGAGGTTGAACATGACAGGTTTGAAATGTAACCTTCACAAGTAGAATCCACAAGAATTCTACTTGAAATGTTGGAAAATACATTGACAGTGTTGCCCTTTTTAAATCTTAATCCTCATGTTTTAAAGAGAATCGCAAATTCTAACAAAAATGGAAGAGAGAAGGGATGAACAAAATGAGGACCTTTTCATTTTTTTTTTCTAGAATAAAATTGATTATATATAAATTTGTGAGAATGATCAAAACAATGAGTAAGATAGGACATGCATATATGTCTACACTGATTTTACTTTCATATAATAACTTGCAAAATCTATGCAATTCAAATATCTTTTGGTAGACGTGTCCACATTTTCAGATGGAAAAATTCCTGTATACTAAAGTCAAGGTATACAGTCTGACTTTGAATGATATAAAGAATAGTCTTCAGCCTACTTCTGGATATCCTGCTGATTTTGAGTTTGCAATTTTTGTAGATATTTTGTAGCTATGCTCTCTTGAGTAGATTGTAAAGAAGTAGAAGTGATCTAACATGTGTCCTTTTTCTAAATAGGAAGACTATGTTCACTTATGATAGTCCCATTACTGCTTTGTACCAAATTATTGCATAACTTGTCTCAACTATAAAACCTGATGGTATCGAACTACAGGAATATGAAATGCTTCACCTAGAAGAAAAAAAAAAAAAGCCAATACATGAAGATTAGAGGAATTGGAAGAAGAAGAAATGGGATCACTCTTATTCTAATTTTTTATCTTTCCTTTCTAGTGCCAAGAGCAAGAAGAGGAGGGAGGAGTTGAACAGTGGGAGAAAGCTTTGCTCCTGTGAGTCCATGTATGAAAGAGGCATGTGAGCTGAATATTGGTAGAGTCCACAGAAGCACAAACAAGAGAAAAATAAATAAATGAGAGAAGGGAACATAAAGAAAAGTCAGAGAGCAAGGGAATGCCAGATTTCTAGAGTTCTTATGAAGTTCAGCAGAGATAATGCATGTAAAGCTCTTGGCAAAATGCATACTGCATGGTATATAGCAGTCAGGAAAGCAAAAGACGCATTGCATTGGGGAAATCTGCTGCAAAAGCCCTCTTTAAAGTGTTGAAAAGCAAAGATGTCACTAAGGTGTGCCTGACCCAAGCCGTGGTGTTTTCAATTGCCTCATATGCATGCGAAAGCTGGCCAATGAATAAGGAAGACCAAACAAGAATTGATGCCTTTAAATTGTGGTGTTGGCAAAGAATATTGAATATACCATGGACTGCCAAAAGAATGAACAAATCTGTCTCAGAAGAAGTACAACCAGAATGCTCCTTAGAAGCAGGGATGGCGAGACTATGCCTAACCTACTTTGGACATGTTGTCAGGAGGAATCAGTCCCTGGAGAAGAACATCATGCTTGGTAAAAAAGAGGGTCAGCTACAAAGAGGAAGACCCTTGATGAGATGGATTTACACAGTGGCTGCAACAACGGGCTCAAGCATAGCAACAACTGTGAGGATGGCATAGAACAGGGCAGTGTTTCGTTCTGTTGTGCATAGGGTCGCTATGAGTTGGAACCGACTTGACCACACCTAACAACAACAATTTAGTTAAACCTAGAATTTCCCAAACTTATTTGACTAAAAAACTCCTTTCCAAAGAACATCTATCTATTAATATCTCACAGAACTAGTCTTATATGGGAAATGTACGGTAAGAATAACCTCATGTAGATTACTATCTATACTCAGGTATTTTTTTTCAAGCTCTGCAAAATAGTGAAAATATTCTATTATTCATGTTCCAGTGTGGTCTGTGTAAAATGTTTCAAGTAACCTGCATAAATGAAAGAGATAAATAAAAATGTTTTCCAAACTTAAAGAACTTGAAAGAGACAAGGTTGGGTGAATTTTTTCTATCGTAGCTATTTCATTGATCACTCTTATTCTAATTTTTTATCCTTCCTTTCTAGGCTCCACGAACAAGAAGGCGACAGAGGAGTTAAGCAGTGGGACAAAGCTTTGCTCCCGTAAGTCTATGTATGAAAGACTCATGGAGCTGAATATTGGTAGAGTCCATACAAGCACAAAGAAGAGAAAAATAAATAAATTAGTAAGACGAGGGACACAAAGAAAAGTCAGAGAGCAAGGAAATGCCAGATTTGTAGAGTTATGATGAAGTTCAGCAGAGTTAATGCATGTAAAACTCTTAGCAAAATGCATACTGCACAGCATGGACATCTAATTTTTATTACCATTATTAATTGTCAGAGAGGAATGTCTTTCTTCCTCTCCCTCTATTCTATTTTCTGGCCAAAAAGGAGGAAACAAAAGACCTCTCCCCTCTTGGAGAGTATTACAAAGATCTAGTGCAGCCCCTACCTCCTTACTTGCTTACCTTGGAGTAAGAATAACTTTCCTGATGGGCAGAGCATGACCTTTATTAGGGCATGTTGCATAGTGAACAGTGTCACCGTGCCTCAGAGGAGAACCTTTCACCATTGGTTCCCCTCTGGTCTGCCTGTGTTCAGGCTTGGAGGACACCTGCTTGGCCTGCTCATTGCTGATACACCTTAGCCTCCTATGTCCACATGGTGTAGAGATCTGGCCATTGCTCTTTTTTTTCCCCCATGTGAAACAGGCTCACAGCCCAGATCCACTTGTCATCAGTTATTTCAGAGACGAAGGAATAGGAGGATCCACTCACTCTCAGGACTTAACTACATTCTCTAATCCAACTTTGATCAGAAAGTGCTGCAATAGGGAGTGCAGGCTGCTTTCCATTGTATGTATAAGAATATCCAACAATAATGACTTAAACAGCGGGGATTTATTTTGCTGACCTGCAAACAAATCCACAGTAGGCTCCAGGGTTGCTTTGGGACTCAATGATAGCAGGGCTCCAGGTCAGCTTCCGTGAAATTCTGTCCTAGGATTGTAAGGTGTCTGTAGCAGCATCAAGCATCACATCTTCACAAGATGTTGTCCAAATGTAGCTAGGCAGGGGTGAGGGATTCTCCTCTTCTTAGTCCCCAGAAGTCTTCTGATAATCCCCTGGCCAAGATTAGGTCTTAAACCCACACTATGGCAGCAGGGGAGACTGGGAAAGGGAGTGTCCAGCATTTCCAGACTCTACAATGGTTTTTTGGCTTTGCCGGCAAGAAGAAGGGAGCAGGGAATGGCTACCAGCTAAACACTCAACAGGACCTGTCCTAAGTGCACACATAGTTTAATAAATGTACTGTATTGCCAATTGTCTGGAGAACCTTATAGTGAGCCATCAGCCAAATCTCTAGAGGGAAGTTTAAAGAAATAGTAGATCCTCGTTTGTTGTTGTTAGGTGCTGTCGGGTCAGTTTGGACTCATAATGACCCAACATACAATGGAACGAAACACTGCCCAGTCCTGTGCCATCCTCACAATCATTGCTATGTTTGAGCCCATTGTTGCAGCCACTGTGTCAATCCATCTTGTTCAGTGTCTTCCTCTTTTTCACTGACCTTTTGCCTTACCAAGCATGGTGTCCTTCTCCAGGGATTGGTCCCTGCTCATAAGGTCCAAAAACAAAGTCTCGCCATCCTCACTTCCAAGAAGCGCTCTGGCTGTACTTCCAAGACAGACTTATTCGTTCTACTGGCAGTCTATGGCATATTCAATATTCTTTGCCAACACCGTAATTCAAAGGCATCAATTCTTCTTCAGTCTTCCTTATTTGTACTCCAGCTTTCAGATGCACATGAGGTGATTGAGAATATCATGGCTTGGGTCAGGTGCACCTTAGTCCTCAGAGTGACATCTTTGCTTTTCAACACTTTAAAGTGGTCTTTTGCAGCAGATTTACCCAATGCAATGTGCTGTTCGATTTCTTGACTGCTGCTTCCATGGGCGTTGATTGTGGATCCAAGTAAAATGAATTCCTTGAAAACTGCAATGTTTTCTCCATTTATCGTGATGATGCTTATTGGTCCAGTTGTAAGGATTTTTGTTTTCTTTATGTTGAGGTGTAATCCTTACTGAAGGCTGTGGTCTTTGATCTTCATCAGTAAGTGCTTCAAGTCCTCTTCACTTTCAGCAAGCAAGATTGTGCCATCTGCATAATGCAGGTTGTTAATGAGCTTCAACCAATCCTGATGTCATGCAGGGTGTAGATCCTTACACCCTAATATTATAAAGCAGGAGAGGAGGAAGTAAATGTTTACACAAAACAGCAGAGGGAAAGATACACAAAGAGGAAGAATGTTCTCTAAAAGTGAAGCCACATCATAGCAGCCTGGGTAGCTGACCCTGTTAGTGCCCCACCCAAATTCTCTTTACTGGGATGGTGCACCGTTCCCTCAGCTGCTGTGAGTGTTGGTTGATAAAGGCTCACAACTCTACCAATCTCTGGAAAATTGCTTTGGGCTGAAGGCAGCCACCTCAGCTGAAGATAGCTAGGATCTGTTCTATAGGTGGTGACCTGAAGACTCTGTTTAAAAAAAAAAAAAAATTCACTAATGATGCCTATTGCCATCGAGTTGATTAGACCCATAGTGACCCTATAGGACAGAGTAGAAATGTTCCACAGAGTTTCCAAGGCTGTAAATCTTTTCGGAAGCAGACTGCCACATCTTTCTCCTTCAAAGCAGCTGGTGAGTTTGAACCTCTGCTCTACATTTGCAGTTAGCAGTGGATACTTAATCACTGCACCAGCAGGGCTCCTTCAGTAATGATAGCTTATCTTAACTGGTAAAGTATGTCTGCTTTGAGCTCTTTTAAAGAATTATCTATGTGAGATCAACATAGATAATTACAACATAGATAATAACAACAACAATACATGAGATCAAACTGACAAAGGCAACTGGAAAGGTTGATGGAAAGCTTAGGAGGCAGTGAGTTTAAGATAATGATGGTGAAATAATTTGGGAAAGGATAACTAGAATGGGAGCACAACTTGAAGAATGTTACAATGTCACTGAATTGTACATGTAGAAATTGTTGAAATGATGTATCTTCGGCTGTGTATAATTTTACCAAAAGTAATACAATTAATAAAAATAATAAAACAGTTGCTGTTGAGTCAAATCTAACTCATGGCTACCCCATGTGTTCCTGAGTAGAACTACTCCATAGGGTTTGGCTGTAATCGTAATGGATTCAGATATCTAAGACTTTCTTCCACAGAGCTGCTGGGTGGGTTCAAACCACGAAACTTTAGGTTAGTTGCTGTTGTTGTTAGGTACTGTCGAGTTGGTTCCGACTCATAGCAACCCTATGTGCAACAGAACGAAACACTGCCTGGTCCTGCGCCATCCTCACAATCGTTGCTATGTTTCAGCCCATTGTTGCAGCCACTGTGTCAATCCATCTCGTTGAAGGTCTTCCTCTTTTTCACTGTCCTTTTACTTTACCAAGTATGATGTCCTTCTCCAGAGACTAGTCCCTCCTGATAACATGTCCAAAATATGTGAGACAGAATCTTACCATCCTCACTTCTAGCGAGCATTCTAGCTGTATTCCTTCCAAGACAGATTTGTTCATTCTTCTGGTTGTCTATGGTATATTCAATATTCTTTGCCAACACCATAATTCAAAGGTGTCAATTCTTCTTTAGTCTTCCTTATTCATTGTTCAGCTTTCACATGCATATGAGGCAATTGAAAACACCATGGCTTGGGGCTCACCTTAGTCTTTAAGGTGACATCTTTGCTTTTCAACACTTTAAAGAAGTCTTTTGCGGCAGATTTGCCCAATGCAATGCGTCGTTTGATTTGACTGCTGTTTCCATGGGTGTTGATTGCGGATCAATGTGTCAAATCTATTTTTGAGGTGGTCTCTAAATTCAAGTGGGATATACTTAAGGTCATACTTTGGCTCCCATGGACTTGTTCTGATTTTCTTCAACTTCAATTTGAACTTACAAATGAGCGACTGATGGTCTGTTCCAAAGTCGACCCCGGCCTTGTTCTGAGTGATGATACTGAGCTTCTCCATTGTCTCTTTCCAGAGATATAGTAGATTTGATTCCTGTATATTCCATCTGGTGAGGTCCACATGTTTAGCCACTATTTATGTTGTTGAGAAAAGGTATTTGCAATGAACAAGTTGTTGGGCCTGCAAAATTCTATCATGCGACCTCTGGTGTCGTTTCCATCACCAAGGCCATATTTTCCAATTACTAATCCTTCTTCTTTCTTTACAACTTTCAAATTCCAATCACCAGTAATTATCAATACATCTTGATTTCATGTATGATTAATTTCAGACCTCAGAAGTTGGTAAACATCTTCGATTTTTTCATCTTTGGTCTTAGTGGTTGGTGTGTAAATTTAAATAATAGTCATATTAACTGGTCTTTCTTGTAGGTGTATGGGTATTATCCTATCACTGACAGTGTTGTACTTCAGTGTAGATCTTGAAATGTTCCTTTTGATGATGAACGTGACACAATTCCTCTTCAATTTGTCATTCCCAGCATAGTAGGGTTAACAGTCGGCTGTAAACTGTTTACACCACTTAGGAACATTGCAGATGCTGACGTTGTGTTGTTAGGTGGTATCAAGTCGATTTTTGTCTCATAGAAACCTCATGTGACAGAGTAGAACCGCCCTATAGACTTTTTTAGCAGATCAACAGGTCTTTCTCTCATGGAGCTGCTGGGTGGGTTCAAACTGCTAACCTTTCAGTTAGCAGCTGAGCGTTTAATCATTGCACCAAGCTGGCCTCCTTGCCTCATGGTGTAAAAAATTCTGTGGGATGATTCAAATGAAGTATAGAATTGGACCAATCTGCTGCAAAACAACTTTTTAAAGTGTTAAAATTAAAGGTGTCACCTTGAGGACTAAGGTGCACCTGACCCAGGCCATAGTATTTTCATCACCTCATATTCATGCAAAAGCTAGACAATGAATAAGGAAGACTGAAAAAGAATTGATGCATTTGAATTATAATATTGGTGAAGAATATTGAATGTAATACCATGGACTGTAGGAAGAACAAATAAATCTGTCTTGGAAGAAGTACAGCCAGAAGGCTCCTTGGAAGCAAAGATAGCCAGAAGTCATCTAACGTATTTTGGACAAGTTATTAGGAGGGACCAGTCCCTGGAAAAGGACTTCACGCTTGGTAAAGGGTCAGTGAAAAAGAGGAAGACCCTCAACAAGATGGATTTACACAGTGACTGTAACAATGTGTTCAAACAGCAATGTGAGGATGGTGCAGAACTGGGCAGTGTTTCATTCTGCTGTACATAGAGTTGCTGTAAGTCAGGACCAAGTCAAAGGCAGCTAACAACAACAACACAGCCATTTATATTCCAGAGCTCCCTGTTCAATCCTTTGCTCTCTTCTGCTTCCCTCTCTTCCTTACCGGTTTCTGCTGAGACTATCCCCTCAATAACTCAGTTGCACAAGAATCTCTGTCTCAAGTTCTTCTAGAAGCCCAGACCTGACAGTCAAGAGCTCCAAGCTAACAAATTTGGACTGTAGTATATAAGCAATGGGAAGCTATTGAAGGTTTTAGAGCAATCGTGTTTCAAGCTGATTAGCCAAGCAACAAACAGCCTGTAGACAAGATTAAGGAGAAATAAGTGCCCTACCATTATTAATTACATTCCAAAACGTATGCTCTTAAAATTATGTATTCAGAGAGAAAGAGAGAGACAGCCCCTCAAAAATCCCTCCCCTCTGAGTCTATATAGATTTACTTGAAAAGAGTCATAACATTTCTCAATACAAAATTCCTGGCAATAATCTATATGGCTATTATTTTCTAGAAGTCTATAGTCTAAAAGTTTGCTTTTGTGTCTTGTGTATAATCTTGAAGCATTTTTCTTCTTTTTTCTTATGTCCCTCTCATATCCATCAAAGACTATACAAAAGAAAATAAATTTATCTTTGGTAAGAATGATTTAAGCTGGATAGAGATTTTTATAAAGACATGATTTAAGCTCAGGAGTGAAGGGAGTCCCTTGTAGATTTTCTGACCCTGGAAATCCTTAAAAACAGACTTAAAAAACCACCTGCATTTGATGGTTCAGTGTAAATTAACCTGAGTTCATGACCATACCAGAATTCCCCTGGAAATCCTCTCTGATTGCTGATTCCAGGGTAGCTGAAAGGCCTTAAAATCACAGTCTACATCTTAATCAAGCATGAGACAGAGGAAAAAAGAGTGCATATGTGTTTTCATACAAAATATTTGCAGTTGATAATTAAATATTTTTATTTAATGCATTTGCTAGAAATTGGGGGAGAAAGATTTCTATTCACATTCAGAGGCGTCTCAAACTCCATTATTGAACGAAATCTAAAAATATTAACACATTTATTTTAATTTAGTCCCCTCTCCCTAGTGAGATGAAGCTATAATTATATAGCAACAAAAATTGAGTCTGCTATTTATATCAAGAAAGATTAGAATATATTTACTAAGGTTGCTCTCTATTTGAATAACTTTCAAACCAGTAGTCCTAGGAGCAAGACTTGAATAAGGGAGGAGTGGGGGTGGGGGGGGGAGGGAAACAGCAAAGACAGTAACATTCATTTATCTTATTCACTCAGCAACAGTCATAGAGTGTGATAGTTAAAGAAATAAAGCACAACACTTTTAATTTTATTCAGTAAGCAAAATCTGTAAGTCCCTAATATGTGCATATTCTTATGCTTGTTGCTGTGAGTTTATATCATAGCAGAAATTTACACATCATAATTGCTTAATCATTTATTCACTGGCTTTCAAATATATACGTATACTACAAAGAGTGTTAATTTTCAAAGCTAACAGTAACATGCTACAAAACGAAAGAGCTTTCTCGATGATTCCAAATTTCCCGGAACTTCTAATCATAGTTTTATAATACATGCAGTAAAGAAAGTTCTTATTCATTCATGCATTTATTGAACAAATATTTTTTGAGTACCTGCTATGTTTCAGCCACTGTTCCAGGCACTGGAGTTGGGAACCAAACCAAAACCCATTGCCGTCGAGTTGATTCCAACTCATAGAGACCCTATAGGACAAGGTAGAACTGCCCCATAGGGTTTCCAAGGAGTGGCTGGGTGATAGATTAGAACTACCGATCTTTTGGTTAGCAGATGTAGCTCTTAACCACTGCACCACCAAGGCTCCGGAGTGAGGAACAAAGTAGACAAAAATTCCTCTTTTCATAAATACTACATTTTAGTAGAGAAGACAGACAGCAATCAATATGAATAAGCAAGATACATATAATATGATAAATGGCAATAAGTGTTATTGATAAAAATAATGATGCAGGAAAAGAGACAGGTTACGTCTGGGGTTGGGAGAGGAGAGTTACACATTTAAATAAGGTAATCAGGGAAGAGCTTATTAGGAAAATTAGGTCTTCTCAAATGAAGTACATGAAGGAGGTGACGGACTGAGCACATACTCACTGGGGAAAGCAATTATCCAAGCAGAAGAACTGCAAGTGCAAAAGAGAATACCTGGTGGCTCAAAGAACAGACACCATGCTGCTGTAGCCTTAGCTGAGTAAAAGGGCAATAAGAGAAAAATAGGAGATGTAATGGAAAGAAGATCATTTAGGGCTTTGTCAGTAACTTTGACTTTTACTAGAGTGATATGGAAACCACGGGAGGTTTTTGAACAGGTTCATGACATGGTCTATCTTATATTTTCACAGGACCAATCTGCCTACTTTGATCAAAAGAGACTACAATGAGGTCAAAAGAGACTAAGTGACCTAATTTTCAGCATAAAACACAACTAAAAATGAACGAACAACAGAAGATACATTAGATAACTGGGACCTCCTAAAAATTAAATACTATGCTGATCAAAAGACTTTACCAAGAGAGTAAAAAGAGAACCTACAGACTGGGAAAAAATATTTGGCAATGACATGTCTGATAAGAGACTAATCTCTAAAATATATAGAAAATTTCAACAACTCAGCAACAAAAAGACAAATAATCCAATCAAAAAATGGGTAAAGGACATGAACAGACACTTCACCAAAGAGGACATTCAGACAGCCAACAAAAACATGAAAAGATACTTCCAATCGTTAACCATTGGAGAGATGCAAATCAAAACTACAATGAGATACCCTGTCACCCCTGCAAAAATGGCAATGAGAAAACTGTTTGTTTTTGCTAGTGGGGATTGTGAAATGGTATACCCGCTGTGGAAAACTGTATGTGCTTCCTCAAAAAGCTAAAAATAAAAATATCTTATAATCCAGCAATCCCACTTCCAGGTATATACTCAAGAGATGTAAGAGCAGTGTCACAAATAGACATATGCACACCTATGTTCATTGCAGCGTTATTCACAACAGCAAAAAGATGGAAACAATCTAAGTGCCCATCAACAGATAAATGGATAAACAAATTGTGGTACATACATACAATGGAATACTACACAGCTATAAAGAATAATGAGGAGTCCATGAAACATCTAATAACATGGATAAATCTGGAGGACATTACACTTAGCAAAGTAAGTCAATCACAAAAGGACAAATATTGTATGGTCCCACTATTATAAAAAGTCAAGAATAAATATACACACAGAAAGCAATATTCTTTTATGGTTATCAGCGATAGGGGAGAGAGGGAGGGGGGAATCACTTTCTAGATAATAGACACTTGTTATTTTTGGTGATGGGAAAGGCAATCCCAAATATGGATGAAGTCAGCACAATCTGACTAAGGTAAACAAAGACACTAAGAAGTACACAAGAAAAAGGGACAATTTCGTTAAATGCTATAATATATACGATTTTGCCACAACAGTAACAACAACCAAAAAATATATGTGTTGTTACATAGGTAGATATGTATGCATATATGTGTATAGGAAGGCATACGGGGGTAAATGCATGTGCAAGTATAGGTGTATCTGTAGGCATATGTATATCCACGTTTGTGTTCGCTGCATATATATCAATATACATAACAAAGCACATAGGGGGCACAGTTATGGAGCCTTTCTAGACATATCCAGATAACTCACAGGATTTGTTTACTGGGTTAAAATGCTTGGGACCATAGTCTTAGGGGACAACTTTGTCAATTGGCATAACATAGTTCATAAAGATAATGTTGTACATCTGAGTTTGGTGAGTAACATCTAGGGTCTCAAAAGCTTGTGAGTGGCCATCTAAGATACAACTATCAGTCGCTACTCTAATGGCACAAAAGAGAGTCAAGGAAATCAAAGGCTCAAAGAAGAAACTACTCCTCAGGACTAATAGCCCACAAGAACCACAGCCTCTTCTAACCTGAGACCAAAAGAACTAGATGGTGCCCAGCTACCACTATCAACCATTCTGAGCAGAGACACAATAGAAAGACCCAGATAGAATGGGAGAAAACTGTAGAACAAAATTCAAATTCCTAAAAAAGACCAGACCTATTGGACCGATAAAGACTAGAAGAACCTCCAAGACTATCACCCTAAGACACCCGTTGAACTTGGAACTGAAGCTATTTCTGAAAGTCACCTTTCTGCCAAATAAGAGACTGGCTTATAAAATAAACAGTATCACCCATGAGTAATGTGCTACCTTAAACAATCAGCTATATGAGACCAAACGGTCAACACTTACCCAAAAACAAAGATGAGAGGCAAGGAGGGGAAGGGAAGCTAGATCAATGAAAACTGAACAAACAGAATGAAAATAATGAGGAAGATGACACATTGTGAAAAATTGTAACCAATGTTATGGAACAATTTGTATAAAAATTGTTAAATGGGAACCTAATTTACTATGTAAACTTTCATCTAAAACACAATAAAATATTAAAAGAAAAAAAAGAGAGACCAGTTATATGGTTTTTGCTATAATAAAATCAGAAGACAATGGTGACTTTGATGAGAGTAGAGGTTGTGTAGGTGATGAGAAATGGTAAGATTACAGTAAATTTAAAAACAGCCCAAAAGATTTGCCAACTGATTCGACATAAAGTGGGAGAGAAGTAGTGAGATGATGCCAAAGTTTTCAACCTGAGCTTTAAAAGAATGAAGTTGCCATTAACTGGGATGGGGAAGACCTTTGAAGGAGAAAGTTTGGAGAGGATATCGGAGTTCAGCTTTGGACACGCCATGTTATCTGTGTCAATTCTAGGTTGAAGACATCTAGAACATAATATTATTCTGTTGTCATCATCTGCCAGAGAGTCGATTCCGACTGACAGCAACCCTGTAAGACGGAGTGGAACTGTCCCATAGGGTTCCCAGGGCTATAATCTTTACAGGAGGGGATAGCCACGTCTTTTCTCCCACAGAGCCACTGGTGGGTTCAAATCACCAACGTTTTGATTAGCGGTCAAGAGCTTAACCATTGTGTCACCAGGGCTTTTTAATATTATTTTAAGGACATAATATCAATCCTAGAAACAGAATGTCTCCAATCGTGTAAAAATGTATTTTTTTAATACAGCATTTGCCGTTCTTTTTGTTTGTTTGGTTGGTTGGTTTTTAATTCCACACATGTTTTAGCATAGTTTCTTGAAAATTTTAGCTAGGAAATTTTTAGCTGCAATTCACAGAAAACCTTGCTAACCAAGGTTTTTCCAATAAGGACATTGACAATCTTTCCCAAAAATAGTAAGAAGGTCGGTTGATTATGGATTCAGCTGCACAATTATAACACCAAGAACTTTGGGGCTCTTTATTTTTCACCTCTGCCATTAACAGACTACTGCTGTTATTGTCTGGCTGGTCCCTCACCTCAAGGCCCCAAGATGGTGGCCACAACTCCAGGCATTCTCCCATAATCATGGCCAAAGAGAAGAGAGTTACTCCTAAAAGGTTTTTTTTTTTTTAAACCATGGAGTCAAATCTTTCTAGAATCCTAACATCCACATGCTCTTGCAGTCTTCCTTTCAAGGAGTCAGGTTTTTCTCATATGCCCCACTCTCAAGTGAGACAGTGAAGGGAGTATCATGCTGATTCCATCTTTAACAAGGGAGACAGACTCTGCTCCCAAATTACAAGGAGGGTGTGAAAGGCAATGTCTTCCACAATACTCCAAACCAAACCAAACCCACTGCTATTGAGTCGATTCAAACTCATGGTGACCCCATGTGTTACAGAGCAGAACTGAGCTCTATAGGGTTTTCTTGGTTGTAATCTTTGTAGAAGCAGATCACTAGCCTTTCTTCCATGCTTCCACAATAAGTCCTCCGTAAATGTGAAATGAATGAATGAAACAAAATCATGGGGATGCAAAGTCAGTGATGTCAATGATTACCCACTCTTTTCTTAGAGCAGACTTTAGACTCCACGAGTTCTCTCTTTCCTTAATATTATACATTTGACTTGATAATTTCTAATCAAAGAACAGGTAGTATAAGCACTACCTACAATTTACTTCTTTTCTCAATTTAGAAGTACTGGAAAAATTAGCATGGGCAGAAAATCAAGAGTGAGCCAAGACACTGTATGACAAATAGAAAATTTTACTAGAGGCTCTTGTACCATGCTTTTTCTAATTACTCATTGTCATTGTTAGCCAATAGATCACTGACAACAAAAGATGAAAATTTTTGAGGGAAAACTTACTTATAGCACAAGAATTCTGAGATCTGATTTTGTGCTGCTATCAGAGTCCTCAAGTAAGAAACTGATACCAAACTGATTGACTTTAGAATCTCTCCTCAAGTTCCATAGTACAGCTTGTCTTGTCTGTATCACTTACCATTGGATTATCTTATGCTTTGCACTTCTGTTGACTTAACTGAGTAACATGTGTACTATTTCTCTTCCCACTGAATAGCAAACTCTTTGAGGAAAAGTGATGTATTGTTTATAGCAGTGGTTCTCAACAAGTGATGATTGTGTCCCCCAGGAGACATTTAGCAAAGTAGGGAAACATTTTTGGTTGTCACAACTCAGGGTAGTGGGATGTTACTGGCATCTACTGGGTAAAGGCCAGGTATGCTTCTAAACATCCTGCAATGCACAGGACACCTCTTGCTCAGCAAAGAATTATCCAGCCCAAAATGTTGATAGTGCTGAGGTTAAGAAACCTCTTTTGCAGTAATCCTCAAGATTCATACTTTAATATTATAAGCTTTTGAATTTTGCCAATGCCTGTAATTTAAGGCTTACCTGTGAACATACACTAATGTCTCCTTTTGACACTTTGTTGGTATGAAATGTTCCTGCTCAACAGATTTCTCTACTCATAGAAATTCCAGTGTGCCTCAAGAATGTGGAGACCTCATTCTTCCCACCTAACTCAGTTCTAAGCTAACTGTCAATGTTCTGGAAGTATTTCCTGAGTAGAATTGAAATTAACTTGATGTTCAAGGTAATCAAATAATGTTTAGTTCCTTTGCAGTATCTCTGCTACTGATTCAACCTAGTTGAAAGGACTTGAACTGAATGCAAAATTATGTTGTGAAGTTCTAGCAGAAGTGCTTTTAAAAACTGTTAAATGAGTGCAGATGACATATCTATTTCAATTTAGCGAGAACATCAGAGAGAGATAACAAAGTAGTTCAAAGCAATTCCCACCAACAATGTGAAGGAATTAGAAAAGATGCCAAAAAATCACGTTGTAGCAAAGGGAAAGGAAATGTCTGGCTTCCCTGAAGGACCAAAAAAGGGAAAGTTCTGTGGCCACTTGCCCTTTCAGTGGTCAGCTCTTCCTAAGTTCCACAGAAACAGTATGGAGGCTTCCCATTCTGACCAAGTGCCAGCTGGCTTTTTTTCAATTTCCAGTGAAGGCTGATAAGAAGGACACGTGTTGTGTGTGTGTGTAGGTGTTCTCTGTTACACTTCCTGGTAAGTGGCTTCATTTGTTTGCCATTTGTTTAAAATGTGAAAGAATTTTTTTAAAAAAGGGTGGGGTAGATAAGAGTAGGACTTATCTCCATTACGTTTAACTGTTGGGCCAGAAACTCATTTGTGATAGCTTGTTTATAATATGGTGCAATTGGATCATCATTATGCTTACATACCATCTGTTCACTTCTCGAATTCTGCGTTTTACCCACTTGTTTCCATTTCAACAATTTTCATCTGAAGTGATGCACATTTGCTAAGAAAATCCCAAGCATATTTGGTGTAGGAGGACTTCTGGACAAGTGACTTTCAGAGTGTTAGGAGATAGAATTTCATTTAGCATACATTTATCGGTTTCATTTAGAGCTGAATTTTTGAGGCACCATATTTGGGGAGTTCATTAAACTGCACATTTCACAGTTTTGCTGTTCTTTTCTCTTTAACGATGCTATTTGGATTCAGGCACACACTCAGGAGTGCTGGAACCTAGCCAGTTTGTAAAATTTGGTATCTGCATTTCTAATCATCGTAGATTATGAATTCTACACCACACATCACATTTTGTCCCCTGATACACGTATGCTATCCCCGCTGAGCTCCCTTGCCATAGACTGATCTTTTCCAACAGACTTTCAAATAAAAAGATAAGACTGAGAAGTATGGCTGTCGAGTCATGCTGTCTGGTGCAAATCTATTCTACTGTCCCCACAAGCATTGGTGTTCTCATATTTTCCAGTTGAGATTGATATTTCTTTCTATTGCTTTCAGTTGTAGTGAAATTGAAGAACTCAAGTATTAAACACTACCTGGCAATTGATCAAGTAGCAATCAGGATAGCAATGTATACAATGCTTTGGGGTTTCTATATAAGAGGTCTTATGCTAAGCACTTCACATGTTTTCCCTGGTTCATGCACACAAGAATTTTAGAAGGTTGTTATTGTTGCCTGTTGCCCTCAAGTCAATTCAGACTTCTAGTGATCCCATATGTGTCAGAGTAGAACTGAGTTCCAAAGGATTTTCAATAGCCGATTTTTGGAAGTCCACCCCAGGTGCCTCAGGTTGGACTTTAACCACTAATCTTTCAGTTAGCAGTCCAGTGAGTTACAGCTTGCACCACCTGGGCGCTCCTTTATAAAGGAAGTATTAGTATTTTTGTCATTTTTTTTTTAAATAAGAAAATGAGGTTTAGTGATAGTAAGTAAATCACCAAATTTTCACAGCTAGTAAATCTTTGAGCTAGAGTCAAAACCAAATTTGTCTAACCTCAAAATCATGCTCCTAACAACCAACTAAATTCTAACCGGCTTATCTGATGCAAGATTTCCCCTCAATAACATGGATGCTTTCACTATCTCAGGGGATCTACCTTCCAAGACGAGAGGCAAGACGTATCTCTCTTTCCCATTACCAAGAAGGGTAAGCATGCCTCTTATCCTGTGAGCTTAAACAGAGCAAGAAGGTAAGAGAGAAATTCCTTAAGTCAATCACTGACTTCAACAAGTAGATCCTTAGTTACATATGTGAATAAAAGCACACTGAATACCAAATGCTGATGTAGATCCTCTTCAAGCAAACTACTAGGTCCCACTACAGAAGCTATAGATTAAATCAGAAATAAAAGCTATTGGAGTTAAGAAAGTACTCAAGAAGAAAAGGAAGGAAGGAAGGAAGGAAAGGGAAGAAAGAGAAGGAAGGAAGGGAGAGAGAGAGAGACAAAGAAAGAAAGAAAGAAAAAGGGAGAAAAGAAAACTGAAAGAGTGAAAGGAGCCAACTGAAACAGCATCCAATGACTAAAAGCTGGAACACTTTGAGCAATAAAGTACTATTGGACTACAACCCAAAGAATAAAATAAATATTCATGAGTTCAAACTGATGTAAATAAAGGATTGAGTTAATAAACAAGGGAGACTAGACAAATCCGTGAACAACAATTTCAAATACTTTTTGCAAATACTCTTTTCTTGAGGAGATAGAGCATAACTCACACTCTTGAAGTATAAGGTTGTACGTAGTGACTTTCTTCCAAAGACTACAGTGTGAAAATGGAAGGGGAAAAAAGCAACTAAAAATGAAATAATCTACATTTAAAGCACATAGTGGGAGAACTATTATGAAAATGTTTAATCAATTCTTGCTTATAAGCCAAAGTTTATATGAGTTTGTGAGTAAGAAGTACAAAGAGATAGCCATCCCTGCAGTCTAGAGCTGTTCAGTGAAGATCAGAATATTCAACAGCCTTTACACATGATTTCAGCTGAAAAGGGAAGCAAGGCAAAAGTCAAGTTTGAGCCTTGCAACTGTGGACAATCTGCAGTCAGAACTCAGGGAGAAACAGGCTGAAGCAGTTCACTTCCTTCATCCAGCTAACCTCTACAAAAACCCAAAATATATTTGCTTCTACAAAGTGCAAAGTGATAGGGTTTTTTTTAATCAGCTTCTCAACCACCTCTACCATCTAGTTGTCAATCTTTGGTAACCCAAAGGGATGTCAAACACAGTAACAACCCACCCAAACAATTTCAAGGTCAGCTAATGGTCTATCTGCTTACAAAGGCCATGAGGACTTATCAATTGGCATGTCTCTGCTCCTCATCTCAAGAAACAGCTGCCATCCCATTTGCCTGGCAGCTTGCCAAAGAAACAAGGCAATTAGTTAACACAGAGCTGTCAATAATCCTTGGTAGCTGGACTTGATAAAGTAATCAGGAGGGGATATCATTTAATCAAGGTCTTTGAAACAGGGAGAAGCAATTGGGATTGCTAATCAGGTAATTGCAGGGGGAATTGCTTAGAAATAATTAATATTGAACTGATGGAACTGCAAGTCCAACCCACAATGAGGAGGAAGGGTTTTTCATTCTGGTGTCATCCTCACTATGACTGCTAATCTTTGTGTATTGTGCAAATGAGATGGGAATCCATTCTTCCATAGGACTCGGCTCCCTAAGTGTCACCTTTCTGGCGTGTGCAAGTCACAGATATTGACTGGACAGTCTCTGTAGAAAACAGCCTTTCCTGAAACTTTGAAGGAAAATACAGACACAGATCACATTCAAAGTCACTTACATATCGACCTAATCGTATCCAAAATGTGTGATTATTAATAACATGGGCTTATAGTCCAGCAGGGAATTTAACATCCTGTAGATTTTTCTCAGAAATTCCAAGGAAGTGTCTTAATTGGATTCCTCTTGATTCACTTGATTCACATGCTCAACAAGGGTTCCAAAGAAATATCAAAATTAGAAAGTAACACTAAATACTTCTGAATTATGCTGTACATACTGGTGGCACAGTGGTTAAGCATTTAGCTGCTAACCAAAACGTCAGCAGTTTGAACCCACCAGCAGCTCCTTGGAAACCCTATGGGGGCAGTTATACTCTGTCCTATAAGGTTGCCAAGAGTCAGAATCAACTGATGTCAATGGGTTTGGGTTTTGTTGTTGTCGTTCTACAAACTAACGCCCATGATTTGTCAAGACTGCATATAAATTGTTTAGATCTCGTTCTTATTACAAAAAAAAAAATAATTTAACACAGCCTCCAATGCTTCATAAAATATAGCAAAATAAAATAACTTCGAAATAGCTGAAGCATGAAATAAAATAGACGAACAAAACTAATGATTAAGAACACCTGCCGTTTCATTTATTCCTTCATTTCACTGAAAAATCTTGAACAGCTGTTCTCTGCTAGCTCCCTACTAGAAATAGTATACTGTCTTTTTAATTTTCCACTTTTTGTATTTCACAATAATGTGCTTACAGTAATGTGCTTTTCTCATCCATTTCCCTAATTTGTCTGCATTCTGCCAATTTTGTTATATGGTCAAAACATTATGAACATGAAGTCAGAAATCCTACAATGGAAGGCTAATTCACCACTTCCAAGTTATGTGCTTTGGGGCAAGTTGATTAAAGTTCTGATCATTTGCCTCCTTCTTTGAAAAACTGGGATAAGAATAAATACTGACAAGTTTGTTGTTGTTTTTGTTGGTTTATGATATTAACTGCTTACCCCCATTGCATGGAATATAGCAATCACTTAATAAATGATCATGTGATTCAGTTGTTAAGCACGTGGCTGCTAACTGAAAGGTCAGCAGTTGCAACCTACCAGATGCTATTTGGGAGAAAGTTGTGGCCCTTTCCTTCTGTAAAGATTTACAGCCTTGGAAACCCTATGGGGCAGTTCTACTCTGTCCTGTCACTATGAGTTGAAATCAACACAACAGCAATTTGTTTGCTTGTCTTTTGGTAGTTATTAATATCTCTTGCTATCTCTTATTTGTCTTATTTCTTCTTAAGCTGTGCTTCAGAAAACTGCAATAAAATATGGAAATAGTTACTAATGCCTTCCACCTTTGACAGATGCCAGCGCCTAATTCCACAACTAGTTATTACCTAGATGGGTTGCTACTAATCAGTACAAATGTGACAAGAACAAAATTATTCAGGATGGAAGTATTCTCAGCCTTGAACTATTTCTGCCCTTCCCACCCTACCTGTCAAAGAGAATCTAGTGGTGTCCACTACGCTCACCTCCAGCCTGGATCTTTACTCAGAGTTCTGGCTGGCTGGTTTACAAAATTTTATGATGCAAACTTGGGAGCATAGACAGAATTGGGAATAAGAATGAAAATAAAAGAAGCAAAGAGGGGATAAATATGATGCCTGCAGGGGAATCAATGAAATAGTTATTGAGGACTTTGACTAGTGAGAGACTCTAGAGAAGCTTCTGGACTTTAGAGAATAGGAGAAGGGAGGGAAGGGAAAGTTGTATTTTGGATTATTTTGTTAATCCACTTTAAAATTGTTTGAAAAATAAGTGAAGGTTGGAATTATTTTTTTAACAATATTTATTGTTAAACAGCGTTTGTTTCAGTGCAACGTCCTGCTAATGCTGGGCCATATGGCACACTGGATTTTATCTGGGTTACAAGAGACTCCTCTCATTTCTTCCCCCCTACTTAAACTGGTTGACATAGAAGAGATTCTGAGCCCAAAGAGAACTATAAGGGTAGCTTTTAACTTGTGTTCCATTTGTAAGACAGGAGAAAGAAGAAGGGATACTGTCATCATGCAAGCTAAGAGTTAATAATATTTTGTGGTGTATAGGCACAAAGCCTTAAAACTAAATCTTGACGTTATCGTGGATTTAATGTGCTATTCTCCTAGGATCCTAAGTGTCGTAGACTTAAAGAGGAACCGGTTTTAAGCTCCTCTTCAAGGACTCATCCATTCGTCAATAACTCTACATATATTTATTAACAATTTTGTGGCCACAGTGGTAAAACTTTAGGACATTAAAAAAATTAGAATAGAGCTTAAAAACATCTCTAAACATGCCAGAAATAAAAATTTATAAAGTGCTTTTCACACTTTTCCAGTTTAATTATTGATCTAAAGCAAGAGAGTTTACCTCTATAAGTTTTAATTTCTTTATAAGAACTTCCTTATAGTATCTCAGAAAGCTGTGTGGGTCATTAAAGTCTCTACTTCCACATAACCCATGTTATTCTTGTTCATAAACGTACTTAGATTGATAAAAAAGAAATCTCTAAATTTTATCTAGACTAATAAATGTAAAAGAGCTAAGAACTTTTAGAAAAAAAAAAAAGAGGGATTTTACAAACTGGGATTACCACAACCAGATATTAACATATATTATGAAGCTACAGTAATTTTATAAGTGATAATGGCATAGAAATTGACAAACACAAAGAGCAAAAGCAAGCTCTATTACACAAACATGGTGATGTTTGTAGTCAGTGAAGGAAGAGTGGATAAACGGTGCTGAAATAACTGGGAAAATATTGGCCAAAAACGTTCATTACTTTCTCATTCCTTTGACCGCAAACAACGCTTTAGGGAAAATAAAGCATGATAAAAAAGCCCACTGCCGTCCAATCGATTCTGACTCAGGGCGATCCCACAGGGTTTCCAAGGTTGTAAATCTTTTCGGAAGCCGACTGCCCCATCTTTGTCCATCGGAGGTGCTGGTGGTTTCTAACCTCCGATCTTTCAGTTAGCAGCGCAGCACGTTATCCACTGCGCCACCAGGGCTCCAAAGTATGACATAGACTCATAAAATTAGTAGAAGAATGGCTTTCTCCAAAAATTAAAATCATAAAGAGGATATTGATAAATTTAATTACATTAAAAATTGCAGTTTCTTCATTTTGAAATACATTTTCAATTAATGTGAAAATAGTGGCTTTTTAAGTATGCAGTGATGCTACATTGGCCAGCCATGTGGGGGAAAAGTGACACAGGATCCTTGTCTCATTCCTTATCACAAAAAAAAAAAAAAAAACTCCCAAATGGATAAAAATCATAACTGTAAAAATAAAGTCAAAGTTTTTGAGAGAAATATACAATAATAATTTTAATAATCTTGAAATGGGAAAGTACTTTCTAAGTATAATATCAAAGGAAGATTCCATAAAGGGAAATGTTTATTTCTAAAAAATAGTTTATGTTATTATAAAGTGATATAAGGAATCAAAAAAGAAGTGACAAATTAAGAAAGTATTTGCAATATATATTCAGATGGTTAATACTCTTAGTTTATAAAATACTTTTATAAGTTAGAAAGAAAATACCAATATCCCAAACGAGAAATGGACATAAACAAACCTATGTACACAAGACATATAAATACTCAATAAGCTTACAAAAAGATGTTAAACTCCATAAATAAATTCTCATTCAAATAATTACATACTAACATTCACTTTTTAACCTAGTTAAAAAAAATTACTCAGTATTTACAAATTTTGTCAATAAGTGGTTCTATCATATACGGTTGGTGGAAATAAAATCGGTGCAACTTTTCTAGTGGGCAGTTTATCAAACCGTATTAAGTGCTCATATCCTTAGCTTCAGCAGTTCCACCTCCAGAAATTTATATCACAGAAATAGTGGGATAAATACACAAGTATATTCAAAACATATGCAACACCAAGGTGTTGTTCATAATAGCCATTCCAATGACCATTCATAAGAGATTGGCCAAATGTATAACGGTATGTTGTTTGTTGTTGTTAGGTGCCAAAGAGTCAGTTCCAACTCATAGTGACCTGTGTACAATCAAACAAAACACTGCCTGGTCCTGTACCATCCTCACAATCGTTGTTATGCTTGAGCCCATTGTTGCAGCCACTGTGTCAATCCATCTCGTTGAGGGTCTTCCTTGTTTTTTGCTGACCCTCTATGTAATAATATAGCTAATAAAAATTAGTTCAGATGCCCATATTTATTAATGTGAAAATTCTATATGATATTTTGAGTGAGTAAAGCATGTTATCAAGCACTATACTTAGTATGATCCCATTCTAGTGTAATTTTAACAATCTCATGTATGTATGAGTAGAATATCCATAATACATAAAATATAAAAACCACAAGTAAATCTAAGATTTATAGCTAAATATTAACTGTGGTTATTCATGGAAGTAGAGATGATTTTAGTTTTTTTCCTTATACTTTTTTGTGTTATCTAACTTCTTAAAAAATGCTACATTTGTAATCAGAGAACAATATCCATTTTGTAAACTGCTAATTATGGCATAGGGCAATATTTTCATCGTGTTATGCTATATTTTAGACATCGCTTTGTTTGGTACCTGATTTTCTTCAGCCAAGTCATTTGAATTGATGATATGTATATTTTAATGACATTTCTTTTCAATTATGTAAAGGTATTATACTTATTTAATTAGTTTCTCTTTTCATGTCATGAAATTTGTGACTTTCTAGGAGGGAATGAGGAGCTCCATTTCACAAGTTTCTAACAAACTTCTAACAAGGCCTGTTGACTTTTCTCCTTTACACATTCAAACCTGCTTTTGAGTCTCTTCACTCTTTTCACCTTCTCTCCTGACTCAGAAAAAGAGGAGTCACCTTCATTTTCTCTCCTATGAAACAGGTAACAGTATTTCACCATTAGTGATCTCACTGTTATCTTAGGTTCAATTCATCAACTTTGTCCATTTCATAATTTTTTAAATTGCTTTTCAGTGACAGTCTAGTCTCTATAAAATCCTATAATCTTCGGCCTAGCAAACATATTGCTCTAGATTAGACTATGTCGTCCAGCTCCATTGTTTTTCAGATAAGAACACCAAGGCCTGACGAGGTTCAGTGAACTGCCACAGATCACCCAGCTTGTTGGTGACGGAACCAGAACTTGAACTTTTAATAGTCTTGACGTCGTCTCCTTCCTCATACAGCTAATTTGGAGCATTTAACACGTATAACCAAACCTTCAGGAAAAGCTGTCTTACACAGCCCTTTAATTTATTGAGACTGAAAGAAATAACTAGTAACTAGCTTAAGATCATCTTGGTTGACAGAGATGAGAAAAGACATCTTCCCTGGGCCATGTCTTTGAACAAATTTTAATAAGTGGAAAATCCAGGAAAGTCTTTTCAGGGTGGGTGCTCCATGAGTAAAGGCAAAAAAAAAAAAAAAAAAATAGCTACTACAATTGAATATAGGAAGTGGTAAAGCATAAACAGAGAATTTAAGGGGAGAACAAGCATAGGACATCAGACTGGAAAGGCAGTCTGGGAAAAGATCGCTAAAGATAATATGAATAGGTCTCATAGATGGCAACTTTAAGTCTCTTGATAAGCCTAGAGGTAGGGAACCTATTAATAGAATACTGCTTCTCTGCTGTCCTACATGGCCCTCCTGTAGGAGCTGTATTTATGCCTAATTTAAGCATTATCTCCAACAACGTTATTAAAATATCAATATAGGGCACTTTGCCTGGAAAAAAATCACCTGTATAGAAGTCGAGAGAAGGATCTCCGGAGCTCTTGGATGCCAATGAAGAGTACCAGGGGTACAATTTGCATGAGATACACTCAGCTTCTTGGAAAGAAGGACGTTCTTTGATTATTAGGCTTAAGGCTCAGTACAAAGAGGAGAAGCTAAAAGCTGTCTTCTAGCCACTCGTGAAGTTTCCCTGGAGAAGCAGGGAAATGGGCAGGACAGGAAGGACTTGTGGACAGCTGTGAGGCACAGGGTGTGTTTCACAGGGAGCGGGGCCCGGTGGAACGACCAGGCCGGCACCTTTGTCTATGGTCTCATCAGAAAGAGTACTAAACCAGACATGACGAGGCAACCTTTTCAGAGCTGAGGGGTTCATACCAGTTGAACCTAAAGAACTACGATCCTGAGAGAGGGAATTCTTCCTCAAGGGGGCAGTTCTTCTTCACAGAAGTGTAGGAACTATGTCATTAGCTTTGGAGATGTGAGCAGTAAGTGGAATAAGCATTGGAACCTGTTGGCAGGAGATTGAAGTCCCCAGGGTGGAAGGGATGAGAGGAATGTGTTAACAGAACTGGAGTGGGATAGATTATTCTAGAAACCCAAAGCCCATATCATAAACCCTTGTGATAAAGCAGGAAGTACAAGGTATTTATTCCCTTAGCACTTGGAGGAACAAAATTTGCTGCCTCGAAAGGCCGGTGGAAATGGAATTCCCATAAAATGGGCTGGAGAATTGGTTGAAAGCCAGGCCCCTAATTTTTCCCTCATTAATGTTGTCTGGAAATCAAGGCCTACCAATATTAAACATGTTATTTTCTCCTTCTCCAAAGAAAAAGAGAAAGCTACAGAATGAAGTGCCAAATTATTATATTTTAGAAAAACTGCCATTTGCAACATATGGGTAAACAATTACAAACGCAAAAACTGATGTGAACTCTCTCAGCTGCAATGCATACATTTGTTAGGATCAACAGTAGTATATATTTATTTTAGTCTTTCAGCACCACTGTATAAATATAGCCTGTCAATGTTACAACACACTTTGTGCTGAATACCAGCTAAAGTGCGACCTTTACTTTGCTGACTACATGAACCATGAGCGCACGATAGTGTTCCAAAGGACATAAGGATGCTAAATCTCCCGTGCATTTTAAAGTTTAGATGGATTTAACTTTGCCTTCAACTTGTATTCATTCCAGCCATGCAGATTCTGCATAACCCTATGGAATGCGTGAGGAAAGAGGTCAAAGAAAGTGCATCATGGTGAAAAAGTACTGAATGAGCTGCGAGCTTGGAGAACTGGATTCTATCTTTTGTGTGTTACCACTTAGATTAACTGGGGCCATCACTCTTTTTTTTTTTTTTTTTAATTCATAAAGTGAGAAAGGGTAAATTCAACCAGTGGGTTAAAATTCAAATTAGATTCCAGCTAAATTGTTGTTGTCAACGTTAAGTACCATCGAGTCGATTTCCACTCATAACGGCCCCATGTGACAAAGTAGAACTGCCCCATAGGATTTTCTAGGCTAGATGGTCTAAATTCTCCAGAAAAATAGAACTGTGAAGGCCCAAAGGGAAGACCCGAAGGAGCTGAATTCTAATTTCTGGAGAAGCAGTGAGGGCAGAGTAGATATACGACATCAAG
Source organism: Trichechus manatus latirostris (assembly GCF_000243295.1). Taxonomy (NCBI): domain Eukaryota; kingdom Metazoa; phylum Chordata; class Mammalia; order Sirenia; family Trichechidae; genus Trichechus; species Trichechus manatus. The sequence continues at coordinate 3,727,167 of NW_004444083.1, read as the reverse complement.
CGTTTGCTCCATTACTTTGCAGGAAACACCAAATTAGATAATACTAAAGGTTGGCTCCTATGCTAAAATTCTATGGCCGTGAACATTTCTAAGTCACTGAGTTATGAATTCTCCCAGTAACTTAGGCGACTTCTTTACTGCAGAAAGATTGGGTCTATTGTTTCTTCATCCCCTCAAAAAAAATCTATAAATCCAATGTCTAAACTAATGCTTCCAAAAGTTGGAAAGTGCTCTTTGCAAAAGAAATTCTAAACAGAATTCTTTCTTTTTCATATGTTTAATTTCCCTAGGGAAAATCAAAACTCAGTCCATGCTGCCTAATTTGCCAATACTATTTTGATCACCCCTGTAGATGAGGCCTTGGTGGTGCACTGGTTAAGAGCTCAGCTGCTAACCAAAATGTCGGCAGTTCGAATTCACCAGCTGATCCTTGGAAATCCTATGGGTCAGTTCTGCTCTGTCCTATAGGGTCGCTATGAGTCAGAATCAATTCAACGGCAATGGGTTTTGGTTTATAGGTGGTTTACTTATAAAACAAAAATTCTAATTGTATTTTAGCAGCCTGGATGGTGTTTGATCTTTACTTGAAACCTGTATAAGAGGTCTACAGATTGGAATACCAGTCTGTGTAGCTTGAACATTCACAAGCTGAAGTTGAGCTTAATATTCTTCTTCTGTCTATTCCATTTGTCTGCCTCCTGGGGCATGAGGCCCTCACAATATCATCCTTTCCCCATTTACTCATTGTCTTAGTTCTCTAGTGCTGCTATAACAGAAATACCACAAGTGGGTGGTTTTAACAAACAGAAATTTATTTCCTCACAGTTTAGGAAGCTAAAAGTCTGAATTCAAGGTGCTGGTTCTAGGGGAAGGCTTTCTCTCTCTGTCAGCTCTGGAGGAAGGTTCTTGTCTCTTTAGCTTCTATTCTTTGGCTCCTTGGTGATCTTAATGTGGCATGGCATCTATCTTCCGCCATCTCTGCTTGCTTGCTTGGTTTCTTGATTCTTTGTTTGCTTAATCTTGCTCTCTTATATCTCAAAAGGAAATTGACTTAAGACACACCCTAAGCTAATATTGCCTCCTTAACATAACAAAGGAAACCCGTTCCCAAATGGGATTATAACCACCATACCAAAAAACAAAAGCAAACCTGTTGCCTTCCAGTTGATTCCAACTCATAGCGACCCTATAGAATAGAGTAGAACTGCCCCACAGAGTTTCCAAGGAGCACCCGGTGGATTTGAACTGCTGATCTTTTGGGTTAGCAGCTGTAGCACTTAACCACTACGCTACCAGCGTTTCCAATAACCCACTATAGGGGTTAGGATTTACAACACATATGTTAGGAGAAACAATTCAATTCATAACACCCATGAATTCAACCAACTGTTCATTCGTTCCTTTGACACATATTAGTCGAACATGGGCTGTGTGCCAGGCACTGAGCTTAGTGTAGGGGGATGCCATTATTCACAAAACACAGACTTGGCCCTCCAAGAACATGGATACCAGTGAGTGATGCCAGGAAACAGACAATGACGCCAGCGTGTAATAAGTGCTGGGAAGTGAAATCAGAGTGCTGGGGGCACCCAGGGGAGGGTCCCATAATCTTCTCTTCACAGGTCAAAGGGGGCTTTGCAGAGGAGATGATTCCTAAAATGAAAACCAAGGGACAGTAGAAATTTCATTCTCTGGAAGTGGAAGCTACATGTTTTGTCATCAACCTTTCGGTAGTATTGGTCTCCCTTCACCTAAAAAGTGAAGGGAAGTGTGACACTTTAGTGTAAGCTGGGGAAGGAGGGAAGAAAAGTAAGATATAAGTGGGAAGGAAATATGTTCATACAAGTAGAATTGTTTTAGAAAGCTTTAGAAAACCATTCCATGTAGTAAAACTAAATAAAATGTGGGTTAATTATTATTGGCAGCAAATAATGTGCCAAATACTGTCGTGCTAAGTGCTTCTACATACGTTATCTCAGTCTTCTTTCTCTCTCTCTCATACAAGTACACACGCAAACTATATAAATACGATTAACATTCTATTATCCTCCCAATTTTACTCTTGAGGAAACTGAGGCTTAGTGAGGTTGTATAACAAGCTAGTGCTGAATTTAAAAACCAGCAGTCTGATTCCAGTACCTATTCATCCAATAATGTATGCCTAATTGTCTTAACCCAAAATGTTCCTAATTTTGCCCTTAGAAAGAGTATGTTTGAAAAGAAGTCACCAAAGACTATCTCTTTACTATACACATGTTCTCAAAAGTAAATGCCAAGGCCCATGAACACTTTCTGTAAATGAATAATGCAGTGAAAACCTCAGAAATGTATGGATTAGTGTCATGGAAAGTCTGCTTCCTTAACAAGTTTATCTTTGATCAGTAATTCATTTACATAGATTCTGTCTGTGTGTCAATCCTCATGATTTGTGGCACTGCATATTTTACAACTTGACATATGCATTCTTTTCACAAGCCACATTTAACCCAAGCCTCCATTGTCTATGATAGTGTAGAAAGCATGTCAGTAATATAGCAAGCCCAGTTTCTTTCCAAACTACCTTAGGACAGACATTCAGGCTGAGCCTAACAAATCATTCTATGCTCATGTGTTCACCAGCCCACGTGTTGACTGTCCCTTTACCTGCGTGGATAAAATATCCATTCATTCAAAAGCTTAACTATTGAGTATCCACTCTGTGCCATGCATTGTGCTAAGTATGAGAGATACAATGGGGAACAAGTCATGAGTTTACAGTCAAGTGTGGGAGATAGACAATAAATAAACAAGTAAATAACTAAAAATAATCACTAATTAAAACAAGACTTAGGGGTAACAACCATGATGCTTAGTTTTGTTAGCATGGCCAGGGAAGTCCTTTCTTAGGTGGTGGCACTGGGGCTCACTCTGACAACATGAGAATAACAAAATGACATACTTGCAGCCAGTTGTCTTTAATCAAAACTCTCAGGGAATGTAAGATCTTGGATACTCAAATGTTCTGAAAATGGAGAGTTGATCAAGAAGTCTCTCCTGTTTCTTCTCTTATCATTACAGTACAATAGCCCTCTTTCCAGCCTTGGTTACATATACTCAACCAAGATGAGTTGGATTCTGGTTAATTAAGACCCTGAAATGCCCAGGATCATTGCTTCTGTCCTTGGCCTGGGCTATGTGATATTTCCAGGTTGGAAGGAACCTCGAAAGTGATCGGTCCTTCCTCCCACCCAATGTTGGACTCTCCTCTACAGTGCCTTAGACTTCAAAGTTAAAGGAATAAGAGATAAAGATGATCAGGAACTCATCCTGTGCCATGACATGGACGTTACCAGGGATTTAATAATTCATTTTTAATACAGGCTTTTAAATGATTGCTTCTTTTGAAATTTGAATATATTTTTAAAGGATAATAGAAAATTCCAGCCACTTGACCTTGGGTGAATTTGATAAATATGATAAAGTGAATCAAAATACGTACACTGATCAAATATTTAACTGAAAATTTTTATACATAAACTAAAAGTTGTTTTTTGTTGTTGTTGTTTTGGTTTTTTTGTGCATCGGTCCAATCATTTACAAAAATCCAATACAATTTTACTAAATTTTCTCATTCACTACACTATAAATATAACCGTATATGTTAATAAAGTATGCGAAGTCAATAAAAAGATAAAGTACAAGCAACAGGAAACATTTTATGTAATTTTTATTTTGTGCCAAAATTTTAACTTATCTGCAGGCTAATTATTTTGTTTTACCTAATTTTATTTAGCTCCAGAGTGTTCTGACTAGTACACATTGTCTTTTATTTAATCTGTATGATTTTTAAAGATGGGTTTTAATCGACAATAATGCTGTGTAACAAACATACCAACAAATGAAATGGAGAGAAGAGCCTTATGCAGAATGTCATTGATAAGTTATAAGTAGGCCTGCTGAGAAGAAGATACCCATGTTGCTTTGGATTGTTTCTATTTGCCCTACAATATTCTCTCTCAAATAACAAACAAATCAGTCTTAGAAGAGATACAACCAGAATGCTCTTTAGAAGCAAGGATGGCTAGAGTTTGACTCACTTACTTTGAACCTGTCATCAGAAAAGACCTATCACTAGAAAAGGACCTCAAGTTTCACAGAGGGCCAGCAAAAATGATGGAAACCCTCAATGAGACAGATTAACACAATAGCCACAACAATGAACTCAGATGTACCAAAGATCATGAAGATAGCACAGGACAAAGAAACGTTTCATTCTGTTATGCATAAGATCTCCATGAGTTGATGGCAACTAACAACAATCCTCTTTCCACCGTGGTTCACCCTGCTCTCTGCCCTGGGACACTGACCTGCGTGGAATGGCTTCTGGTTGGATTGCACCAGTGGGAGAAAGCAACAGGAGATGAAGGCAAGAAGGAGACTGAGGGCAGGATATTTATTCCCAAAGGCTAACTTGGACTAGTCATATCCCTTGACTGACGGGCACAGCTCCTCTCCTGGTAGACCTCTCCGTATCCCTCTCTCCTCTAGCTCTAAGGTTGGTAATGATCAGGGAGTACTTGCCCCAGAGTACTATACTATCCTTTGTTGTTTCCTTATATTTTGTCCAAATCTTTCTAAAGAGTCCTTTATAAAGCCATACAAAAATTTATTTTGTTTTAGAAATTAAGGGACTATGTAAAAACCAAACCAAACTTACGAGACTTATTAAAGGAAGTCCTTCGATCTGAGAACAAACAATATCAGACCACAGGTTGAATATAGGACACAGGATTGTACTAGCCAGATACCAACCCAGGAAATGAAGTCTTAAGGACTATGCAAAACCAAAATAATTACAAAAGGAAACCAGAGAGGTTAATCTGTAAATAACAACAGCATCAGAACAGTAAAGGAGGGAATAAACGGCGTAGATATAGAACCTTCTAATGGAGAGGAAGTCAAGCGATACCAAGTAATAATAGACTGGTTCAAATCTAGGAAGATAAGGGTAAATTTCACAGTAACCACAAAGAAAGGTAACAAACCTACTCATCAAAATAAAGAAGAAAAACATAAAGTCTCAGTAAAAACAAAACCTACAAACACAAAATAAATGAAAAAAAATCCAGAAATAAAAGGAACTCAGCACGGGAGAGTAAGAGGAACAAAACTGGAGGACATTATGCTGAGGGAAATAAGTCAATCACAAAAGGACAAATATTGTATGAGACCTCTACGGTATAACTCATGTAAAAGTTTACACACAAAAATAAACAATCTTTGTTGGTTAGGAGGGATGGCAGGAGTGGGAGGGAACTAAATAGATAAGTGGTAACTTTGGTGAAGGGTAGCACAGTACACATTACTGGGGAAGCCAGCACAACTTGTACAAGGAAAGGTCATGGAAGCTCCATAGACACTTCCAAACTCCCCGAGGGACTGAATTGCTGGATGTAGGGCTGTGGGGAGCATGGTCTCCAGGAACATCTAGCTCATCTGGCATAACACAGTTTATAAAGACAATGTTCTACACTCTACCTTGGTGAGTAACGTCTGGGGTCTTAAAAGCCTGTGAGCAGCCATCTAAGATACTCCACTGGTCTCACCCCTTCAGGAGCAAGGGAGGACGAAGAGAATAAGATACAAGGAAAAGATTAGTCCAAAGGACTAATGGACCATGGCTACCATGGCCTCCACCGGCCTCAGTCCAGTACAGAAAGATGGTGCTCAGCTACCACCACTGACTGCTCTGACCAGGATCACAATAGAGGGTCCTGAACAGAGCTGGAAAAGAATGTAGAACAGAATTCTAAATCACAACAAAAGACCAGATTTACTGGCCTGACAGACTGGAGAAACCCTGAGAGTATGAACACCCTTTCAGCTCAGTGGTGAAGCCCCTCCAGAAGTTCACCGTTCAGCTGGGGCTTGGACAACCTCATAAAACAAAGCAGGACTAATGAGGCACAGCAGTCCAGGGACAAGGACTAGAAGGCAAGAGGGGACAGAAAAGCTGGTGAAAGGGAACCCAAGGTTGAGAAGGGACAGTGTTGACATGTCATGGGGTTGTTAACCATTGTCATAGGGCAGTATGTGTACTGTTTAATGAGAAACTCTCTGATCATTACCAACCTTAGAGCTAGAGGAGAGAGGGATACGGAGAGGTCTACCAGGAGAGGAGCTGTGCCCGTCAGTCAAGGGATATGACTAGTCCAAGTTAGCCTTTGGGAATAAATATCCTGCCCTCAGTCTCCTTCTTGCCTTCATCTCCTGTTGCTTTCTCCCACTGGTGCAATCCAACCAGAAGCCATTCCACTCAGGCCAGTGTCCCAGGGCAGAGAGCAGGGTGAACCATGGTGGAAAGAGGATTGTTGCTAGTTGCCATCAAGTTGCTCTTAACTCATGGAGATCTTATGCATAACAGAACTATTTGTTCTGCAAACCTTCATCTAAGGTACAAAAAAAAAAAAAAAAAAAGAATTATCTATGTGAGATCAAACTGACAACAGCAACTCAAAAGGTTTGATGGGAAGCCTAGGGGACAGTGAGTTGAAGATAATGGTGATGGAATAATTTGGAAAAGATTAGTGAGAATAGCGGCCCAACAGGAAGAAAGTAACTGATGTCACTGAATTGTACATGTAGAAATTTTCAAAATGGTGTATCTTTGGCTATGTATATTTTCACCAAAAAAAGTCCTCCAAGGTCGAGAAGGGAGAGTGTTGATATGCTGTGGGGTTGTTAACCAATGTCATAAAACAATATGTGTACTGACTGTTTAATGGGAAACTATTTGTTCCATAAACCTTCATCTAAAGTACAATAAAAAAATTTTTTAGAAAATTATCTTGTTTTGTGTGTGTACCATCTCTTTCTTACAGAGTTCCTGAAACTGACGTATTTTTTTTTTTCCAGGTGTGGTCTTCCCTTTTCCTCAAATATTTTGACAACTATGAGGCCTTAGAGTTCAAATAATATCTTCTCCTGGCAAATACTATTATGGCTCTTGAATATTGGTAAATCAGTTATGGCTGGATCCATTTTATGGTTTAGAAAACTGAGACTCAGAAAGTAAACGATTAGACTGAAGTCAGCACACAGATCCAGGACCCCTTGAGCTTACGATTCCTTCTGTAGCCCTCTGCTCCTTAAACCATGCTACCAAGGAAAACTGGAAACTCTTAAACAAAATTTGCCCACGACCACATGATCACAACCATAAATTCCGTTTTTATAGGATCTAAGCTAAGTGCGACACAGTGGTTAAAGCGCTCAGCTGCTAACCGAAAGGTTGCCAGGTCTAAGCTACCAGCCGCTCTGCGGAAGAAAGATGTGACAGTCGCTTCCGTAAAAATTTACAGCCTTGGAAACCTTATGGGGCAGTTCTACTCTGTCGTAAAGGGTCACTATAAGTTGGAATCAGGAGGGATCAGTCCCTGGCGGACATTATGCTGGGTAAAGTAGAGGGTCAGCGGAAAAGAGGAAGACCCTCAGTGAGATGGATTGACACAGTGGTTTCAACAATGGGCTCAAGCATAACGATGATTGTGAGGATGCTGCAGGACCCAGTAGTGTTTAGTTCTGTCGCGGTGAGTTGGAACCAACTCGATGGCACCTAACAACAACAACAGCAAGAGTTGGAATCAACTCGAGAGTATACAACAACCACCAGAAGCTAGGAGAAAAGTGTGATACAGATTCTCCCTCAAAGTCTCAGAAGGAATCGTCACAGGGAAGACCTTCATTTCCGGTTTAAAACCTCCAAAGTTGTGAGACAATTAACTTCTGTTCTTATAAGCCACTCAGTTGGTATAGTTTTGTTACAGACAACACACTAGAAAACCAATAGCCACGGGTTGGCAAACTATGGCCCCTGCTGACCAAAACTGCCTCCTACCTGTTTTTGAAAGCAAAGTTATATTAGAATAAAGCTACATCCATTTATTTACTTATTGTCTATGGCCACTTTTACTGTTGTTTTGAGTAGTTACTATAGAGACCATATGTCCTCAAAGCCTAAAATATTAACTGTCTGGTATCTTCCAGAACTCATTCACCATCTCCTGATCTAAACAATCAGAAAGTTCAAAGTTTTGTGACTGTCACCTGAAATAATAATGTTCAAGCTGAAGAGCCTAAGAGTATCTGATGTCTCTCCCAAATCACATGAATGATGCAATCATTTGAAGGCTTATTTTTATAATGAAAATAAATGAGAATCCATGAAACGTATTTTGGGCAATACCATTTTAACTAAAATATTAAATTAACCATCACATGCCATTCTATGCTTAATCTGGAAAATAGAAGCATAATTTACTGAGTGAGATTATTCCTTTAAAAACTTCTTTATGATGCTCTGAAAATATGTAGATTCCAAAGGGATGCTAGAAACAGGGGCACTTTCATGCTTGTTCCTCCTGCCAGAAAATGAACCAGGTAAAATATGGGACACTGAGCCCAAACACCAGAACTTTCTATATTAAAAGTGGATACCTCAAAAAGTACCCAGGGAAAACTGACCTGGATGGTATTTTGCAGACAAACCATCAGTGCACGCTGTCTCAATTACTTCCCTCTATAAAGGTGTCTGAGCCCTGGTGGCACAGTGGTTAAGAGCTTCGCTGCTAACCAAAAGATCAGCAGTTGAAATCCACCACCTGCAACTTGGAACCCTACGGAGCAGTTCTACTCTGTCCTATAGGGTCCAGGGTCACTATCGGTCGGAATCGACTCAACGGCAACAGGTTTGGTTTTTTGGATAAACGTGTTTATCGTACGTTGCAGAGAAAAACACAGAGGTTTATTGCTCCATGCAAATTAACCTTGGTATCTTTCATTCATGTTTTCTTAATAGAAAATAATTTAATTCATGAAATCAATTAACATAGGGAGGTTAGAAAGCTACTAAGGAGGTTTTCGCTTGGTGGGGTGCATCCCAAAAACCTCTTACCTCCAAGGAGATTTTACTCATAATGATGCTATAGGACAGGGTAGAACTGTCGCATAGGGTTTTCAAGTCTATAATCTTTACAGGGACAGATAACCAGGTCTTTTCTCCCAAGGAGCAGCTGGTGTGTTTGAAACACCAACTTTCTGGTTAGAAGCTCAGTGCTTAACCACTGCACAACCAGGGATCCTTATGGTGGGGTGAGGAATCATCAGATCTATATTTTGACAAGATCACTCTGATGGCAGGGTGGAGAACAGATTGGAGAAGAACCCACGTGCCTGCAGGTAGGCCAGTCAGAGGCAATGTCAGTAGCCCAGGGAGAGATGACAGATCCTTGACCCAGGGAGATAAAGAGAAATAGATAGATTTAGGGCTATTTTGAGAATGGACTAGACAGGTTTTGCTGGATTGCCTATGGGAGTGAGGGAGACGGATGAGTCAAGAATGACCCCAGGTTTCTGTAAGTTTGGCAGGTAACTAGGAATCCCTCAGTGGACCACACGTGATCCTGAGCTGTGAGCAGGCCACCTGAAGGTAGACTCCACACATGAGTTGGAGACTGAGACCACAGCAGTCAAGCTCCCGTGAAGACTGGCAACAGACAGGAAGTGACTCAATTTATGCACCACCAGAACATCAGATGGTTTATCAAGGTAAGGTGTCAAGTTCCTCAGATCAAGCTTCAGTCTTGGACCTGCCCACAAGATGAGGGCTCAAAGGAATCAAGTCAAAGTTAGCCCACATATGAAGACTCAAACCACAATGGAATTTGCCATAATATAAACTGTTCTGGTTGATGCTGAGTTCTGTTCTGTTAACTTAATTTGGATCCCGTAATTGTGGCCCAGGCAAGACCTACCCTCTAGCATGGAATGGGACAGACCTAGCGGCAAGAGGAGATGTGAATAGAGCCAGAGCCTCATGGCTGAGAGACTTTGGAGACCCCAGAGATCTTGCTTTACTAGGCCTGAAATTTAGGACAAGTCCTCAGAACAGTGTCTATCACATAATTGACAGTCAATATTTGTTGAAGGAAAGAAATAATGGATGAAGTATACAATCCCCTCTAACCCCTCAGCTGTGAAATCAGACTAATAATACAACATGCTCCTTGGAATTGAGGATGGCAAGACTTCAGCTTGCTTACTTTAGACACCACATCAGGAAGGACCAATCTCTAGAAAAGGGCATCATGGTTGGTAAATGGTCAGTGTAAACATGGGAAACCCTCCATGAGATGGACTGACATGGTGGCTGCAACAACAGGATCAAGCATACCAACAGTTGTGAAGATTGCACAAAACCAGGCCACATTTTGTTCTGTTATACCTAAGGTCGTCAGGAGTCACAGCTGAATTGATGGCAACTAACAACAACAAGGTTGGGCAGGTTTAAACTAGACCAAGGTGTTTAGTTCGGAGTTAAGTCCATTGCCATGGAGTCGTTTCCAACTTACAGTGACCCTACAGGACAGAATAGAACTTCCCCATTGGGTTTCCAAGGCTGTAATCTTTATGGCAGCAGACTGCTACATCCTTCTCTGGTGGATGGCTGGTGGGTTTCAACTGTGGACTTTTAGGTTAGCAGCCAAGCGTTTAATCACTGTGCCACCAGGGCTCCTTAGTTCAGGGCTAGGCTATTATGATGAAGAGGTGGAGGCCTAGGAAGAAATATGTTGTAGTTGTTAGGTGCCGTCAAGCCGGTTCTGACTCATAGCAACACTGTGAACCACAGAACGAAACACTGCCCAGTCCTGCACCATCCTCACAATCGTTGTTATGCTTGAGCCCATTGTTGCAGCCACTGTGTCAATCCATTTCACTGAGGGTCTTCCTCTTTTTCGCTGACCTTCTGCTTTACCAAACATGATGTCCTTCTCCAGGGACTGATCCCTCCTGACAACATGTCCAAAGTATGTAAGACGTAGTCTCGCCATCCTTGCTTCTAAGAAGTATTCTGGTTGTACTTCTTCCAAGGCAGGTTTGTTTGTTCTTTTGGCAGTCCATGGTGTATTCTATATTCTTTGCCAACACCACAATTCAAAGGCATCAATTCTTCTTTCATCTTCCTTATTCACTGTCCAGCTTTTGCATGCATATGATGCGATTGAAAATACCATGGCTTGGGTCAGGCGTACCTTAGTCTTCAAGGTGATATCTTTTCTTTTCAACCCTTTAAAGAGGTCTTTTGCTGCAGATTTACCCAATGCAATGCATCTTTTGATTTCCTGACCGCTGCTTCCATGGGTGTTGATTGTGGATCCAAGCAAAATGAAATCCTTGACAACTTCAATGTTTTCTCCGTTTATCATGATGCTGCTTATTGGTCCAGTTGTGAGGACTTTTGTTTTCTTTATGTTGAGGTGTACTCCATACTGAAGGCTGTGGTCTTTTATCTTCACCAGTAAGTGCTTCAAGTCCTCTTCACTTTCAGCAAGCAAGAAGACATATACACCATTGATATTTCTCTACAGTGACCAGCGCATTACCCTTAGTCGGCACTCTAATTACATATTAGCACATGAAACACACATACATGGAGAATGATGATTTTATTCTGTGTGGACAAGGTCTCAAGAGTATTATTCACCACAGAGTCTCAGGCACCTAGATACACTGTATGGACTATACGCTAATAAGTATTTGAAATACAATTTGTTTATTTAGCTCCTTCTTACAGCCTACAGAGTGTTTCTGTTCAGGAAGGCAACCTCTGTAGTTCTCCCTCCCTCCCCCTTTGTCTGTGAGTCCCTCCGTACCACAAATATTTAAACGCTGGACTACTAACTGAAAGGTTGGTGGTTCGAACCCACCCAGAGGCACCTCAGAAGAAAGGTTTGGTGATCTAATTCTGAAAGTTCACAGCCTTGAAAACCCTACAGAGCACAGTTCTACTCTGCAACACATGGGGTTGCCATGAGTCAGAATTGACTCGACAGTAACTGGTTTGGGTGTTTTTTGTTTGGTTGGTTTTTTGACTGCAATTATAACGAAAGTAAGTTGAAGATGCTTTAGGTGTCTGTCCCCAAACGGAATTTATTTACTTCAATGTCATAGTCCATCAGTGACCAAAACGTCCCTTGTAACCACCACAGTTTCCACCAAGCACTGGGAATGAATGACTTTCCCTATGGGCAGGTTGTGCAAGAAGAAAAGCCTGCTCGTTCTGGGAATAGCCGCATTCAGGAGAAACAGCAGCAGCTGTGGGTGGCTCTCAATGACTTGGCTTGGGCAGTAAGGAACAGTCAGAGGCATAAATCCTGTGGCTGGTTTCAGAGCCAGTTAAGTTCACTAAGGGAAAGCCTGGTGGACAGAAAGGGCCATGATTTGTTGCTGCCTGGTAGGAACATGAGTAGGGCTCCTTGGAAGCTGCAACCCTGGGTAATCTATCTGTCAAATAGCCTGACGGATTTGTCCATAGCATTTTTAAATAGAAGATAAAGCTCTTGACTCTGGGAAACTGAGATTTATTTAGCCTTCAGTGTGGAGTGGGGACTGTATCCATCACATGCCCAGGTCAGTGTGGCTAATTCAGGACCCCTTCATCCCCAACCTGTGGATCACTCTCTCGCTATTGCGTAATTGCAATTTGGAATGGAATTTAAAATATTGTCCATTGTGTGCTCAGTTGATTTTCCAATGAAGGCTGCAAGAAGCCAAGTCAACAGTGGCCTCTGGTTGGTTTCCTCTCCCAGCATGCCCTTTGGGAACAGCCTGGCATGTCTCCCTCCCAGGAGGGCAGATTTAGAGACCTCTAAGAGCTCAGAGGGCAAGGAGAGCTCACACAAGTGGAACCCTCAGCCCTGCATGACGGTTTATCACCCTTCTTTGGTCCACTATCCCAAAGTTTCTGTACATTCTTGTCTTCTCAACAGAAAGAATGCTTATGAGATTTGTTGTTATTAGTTGCCATCCAGTCCGGCTTCGACTCACGGTGACCTTATGTGTAACTGAACAGAACATTGCTCTGTTTTGCACTGTCTTCATGATCATTGGTATATTTGAGCCCATTGTTGTGGCTGTCGTTCCAATCCATCTCATTGAGGGCTTCCCTCTTTTTTTGTGGATCCTCTACTTCCCCAAACATGATGTCTTTTTCTAGCGATTGGTCTCTCTTAATGACATGTTCAAAGTAAGCAAGACAAAGTTTCACCATCCTTGCTTCTAAGAAGGCTTTTTGGATCCCATTATTGTCGTCAAGTCAATTCCCACTTATAGCAACCCTATAAGATAGGGCAGAACTGCCCCATAGGGTTTCCAACGCTGTAAATCTTTATGGAAGTGAACTGCCGCATCTTTCTCCCACGGAACGGCTGGTGGGTTCAAACCACCAACCTTTCAGTTAGCAGCTGAGTGCTTTAACCAATGCACCACCAGGACTCCTTTTGGAATAGGAATTAAGAAATAAATGATTTTTAGAGATTCTTGGTCTCCCCTCCACTCTTTCCTATGAAGGATAAGAGAGAAGAAACATTATGGAATTTTAGGTGCAAAATATCTATTAAATTTGCAACATTGGGACTATGCTTTTCAGCATAGACTAAAGAATCCAGTGTAAAGTCAAAATAAATATGGGATATACCTATTTGATTCATGTTTTTATAGCAACTGTAAATATAAAATACCAATGTGAATTAACATAATATCATCTTTATAATTTCTTTAGCAGCAACAATGTATAATTCTATTTATCCAGTAAAGGTAAATTGAACACAGACCTTCGTCCTACCTATAATATACTAATTTTCTCTCTTTTTAAAACTTCTTATTTTATCCAACATCTGAAATAAATAATTGAATTCTGTTTCTTCTAGTGGAAAAAATATTGGAAACAAAGTACATATGTTCATATGATTGGTGTATAAATTTAAAAAATACCAACGTTGATAACAAAGTGAGAGAATTCCAGGTATCTTTTCTCCCTATTAGAGAGTAAGTAAACGGGTTAAGAGGTTCCTTGCAAATAGTTCAAATTTGAAGATTTTATTCCAATTAAAAATATATAGATAACTGATTCCAAGACAGCAATTTGAACTTACTTCCTCACATGGTTATCCCTTCCCAAACCCCACTGATATGACCCAGAAACATAAATATATGTTCTTAAATAAATGTTCTTAGTGTAGCATTAGTACTGAACTAAGAAAGCAGTTTCCTTATACTTTTTTTAACATGACACCAATACCAGAAGTCACAAAGAAAAACGCTGATGATTAAAATTAGACATTTCAAAGTAAAAAAATAAAAATAAAATAATACTACAAAGAAAGTAAAAAAGCAAATGGTACACTGAAAGGCATTGGTGACTTATTGAAGAGTGTTAACATCTTTAATATAGAATTAACTCTTATGTAAGTAAGAAAAAAAAACTAAAAATCATAACGTAACAATAGCATAAAGCCATTGCCATCAAGTCAATTCTGACTCATAGCAACCTTATAGGACAGGGTAGAGCTGCCCCATAAGGTTTCCAAGGCTGTAAATCTTTATGGAAGCAGACTGCCACATCTTTCTCCTGCAGAATGGCTGGTGGGTTCCAACTGTCAACCTTTAGGTTAGCAGCTGAGTGCTTAACAAGTGCGCCACTAAGGCTCCTAAAAATAGCGTAGGAAGGTAAAAAGGCAATTTGCCAAAAGAAGGCAAATAGTTAACATATTCCTGAAAGGATGTCTGAACAGATGGGTAATAAAAATAAGATTAAATTAAAATTCAGATTAGCAAAAATGTAAAGAATAATGCTATTCCACAGCATTAGTGAAGATGTGGGGGACTAGTCATTTGTATGCATTGTTGGTACAAGTGTAAATTTGGAGCATTCAGGGAGAGCACTTAAGCAAACTGAATAAAAAGTGTTACCTATCCACCTTGACCCAGAAATACCATTTGTGAGAATCTATTCTTAAAAAAGATATTTAGACAAACAATATCCAAGGAAGTTCAGTGAAATACTACTGAGGACCTTGTTAGAAACACCATAAATGTCCATGAATAGTGAGTTGATTGATTAATTATGGTAATATGCAATGACAGAGTGGAATAATATGTAGCCATTTAAAATGTCATAAATCCATAGTTATTGAAACAGATATTTCTGTCAGGTTGTAATGTAAAAAGCAATTAGAAAACAGCATGCATTGCCTTTGGTTTCAGAAATAAAAACTGCTGCTTACCAAAAATATCCAAGAACTTTCAAAAACATTAAGGGCAAATGCCACTCTCCAAGTGATTTTTGTTTCCGTTAATCCCAATCTTTGAACATGTGTACGTAGCCGTTTGCATATGCAATTTGTATTCAGGTTTTCAATACATTATTTAAAATATAAATTTACTTATCATTTTGGTAGGGACAGATTTAAAAAGGTTTTTAATTATTGCTTGTTTGTAATGGTATTTCTCTTTTCTTTCTAAGGATGCTGCTAACGCCAGTGCTGTGTTCTCCATTCGAGAATGATGCCGCCGACCTCCCCACTAAATCTCATCCCCTGGGAAAGGAAATCATCATGGATGCTATTTTTCTACTTGTGGATTAAAGCTGATTCATGTATACTTCCTTGAATACATATACACATACCTAAGTAAGCAAATAAATAAAGTAGGTAGGATGTAATAAGGTGATACATACTGTGGAAAATAAATAAAAGTGAAGGATAAGGCGATCCACAGGTGTGTCGGGGAAACGTTATAAAACAGCAATCAATATATTCCTTTGCTCTTTAAGCTAAGAGGGCCTAAAAGCAATTGTACCCTAGCAGCAACAAGAACATCCAAGCCCATGTCTTGGTTTCTTACACCATTATCCAATAAAATATACAAGACAAGTCTGGAGCATTTGTAGTGTCAGAAACTAAGGAAGTTTTAAACACACCAATATACACACACATACGTGTGCGCGCACACACACACACACTAATGGTCATGTTTCAAAGGCACACGGGAGCCAACTGAAAGAACTCCCAATTGCCCAATCTGGAAAAATAAATAATAAATGAGCAATAAATAACTTAGTACTGGATTAGAGCCCAAAGTCCATAGAGTCATAAATATAAGATTGAATAATAAAATAGAAGTGAATAGACAAATCTTTCATGCAGTAGAATTCCGAATAACGTATGTAGATACTCCACCCTTAAGGAGGTGAAACATATCTCCCCACTCCTTAAGTGTGAGCTGAGCGTGGTGACTTCCTTAGGACGAATCTAGTTTGGAGAGGGGGGAAAGACAAACTACAATGGAGAAAGCTGACAAACACTACCTCAGCCAGGTGATCACGGTGACAAGAAATGTTGACATTATGGACCCTTTATATGAAAATGACACTTTACATCTTCAGTCTTCCTCCCCAGAACACATTATTCAATCTAATCATGAGAAAACTTTCAGACAAATCTCAATGGAGAAAATGTGACAAATAAATGTAATGTGGTATCCTGGATGGAATCCTGGAAGAGAAAAAGGACATTAGGGAAAAACTAAGTAAATCTAAATAAAGCATGGACATAAGTTAATAACAATGTACAAATATTGGTTCATTAACTGTGACAAATATACTACTGTAAAATGTTAACAATAGAGGAAATTACATGTGGGCTATATGGGAAATTTCTGTACTATCTTTGCAACTGTTCTGTAAACCTAAAACTATTCTAAAATAAAAAAGGTTATTTATTTGAAGGCTGGCCAGGGTAGACCTAATTTAGGTTTTCATATTAAGCAAGGAACTTAAAAAGGTGAGTGAGCTAGCCATGTGGATATCTAAGGAACAGTCTATGTAAAAAGGGAGTGTGTCTGGCATGTTCAGGAAGAGAAAAGACAGTGTAACAGGAATGGTCTGAGGCGGTAAGACAGATAGTGGAAGAAGTAAGAGAGAACCTAGGAAGGGTGAGGATACTATGTGGTTTAAAGTCAGGAAAGGTGTGCGTCAGGGTTGTATCCTTTCACTATACCTATTCAATCTATATGCTGAGTAAATCCTCTGAGAAGCTGGACTGTATGAAGAAGAACGGGGCATCGGGATTGGAGGAAGACTCATTAACAACTTGTGTTTTGCAGATGACACAACCTTGCTTGCTGAAAGTGAAGAGAACCTGAAGCACTTACTGATGAAGACCAAAGACCACAGCCTTCAGTATGGATTATACCTCAACATAAAGAAAACAAAAATCCTCACAACTGGACCAATAAGCAACATCATGACAAACGGAGAAAAGACCGAAGTTGCCAAGGATTTAATATTACTTGGATCCATAATCAATGTCCATGGAAGCAGCAGTCAAGAAATCAAACAATACATTAAATTGGGTAAATCTGCTGTAAAAGACCCCTTTAAAGTGTTGAAAAGCAAAGATGTCACTCTGAGGACTAAGGTGAGCCTGACCCAAGCCATGGTGTTTTCAATCGCCTCATATGCATGCAAAAGCTAGACAACGAATAAGGAAGACGGAAGAAGAATTGATGCCTTTGAATTATGGTGTTGGCAAAGAATATTGGATATCCCATGGACTGCCAGAAGAATGAACAAATCTGTCTTGGAGGAAGTATAGCCACCATGCTCCTTAGAAGCAATGCTCACATGCTTTGGACATGTTGTCAGGAGGGATCAGTCCCTGGAGAAGGACATCATGCTTGGTAAAGTAAAGGGTCAGTGAAACAGAGAAAGTCCCTCAACAAGATGGATTGACACAGTGACTGCAACAATGAGCTCAAGCATGACAACAATTGTGAGGATGGCACAGGACCAGGCGATGTGTCTTTCTGTTGTACATAGGGTCACTATGAGTAGGAACAGACTCGACAGCATCTAACAACAACAACATACAGGCCATTTCAGAGTCCCTTTGTCTTACAAATGATTAATGCTAACCGAAAGGTTGATGGTTGGAGTCCACTCAGAGGCTCCTTGGAGGAAAGGCCTGGCAATCTATTTCCAAAAAATCAGCCATTGAAAACCCTATGGTGGGCAGTTCTGCTCCAACACACATGGTATCTCCATGAGTCAGAACTGATTCAATGGCAGTTAGTTTGATTTTTTTTATTATTGTGAAAATGTTTAGTTTCTAAGAAGGGAAAGCACCATGATGTAAGAAGCGTGAGTTTTCTGCAAAGTGTTTCTAAATAAAGAAAGAAAGTAGAGATTAATGTTTTAAAATGCAGAAGTCTAAGTATATGTAATTTCAATAAACCATGCATTTATCCATTTGTCCATCAAACATCCAAGTAAGGTTGATGACATCCATTCTTGTCTCAATTACCACACGAAGATGAAATTCTCCCTTTTTATTAAAAGTAATGGAGCTTTCTTTTTTTTCCCAATTACTATGTTTATAAAATAAAGTAAAATATTTTAACTTATATAAATAAACAGTGCTATATGCATAAGATAGGAGCCCTGGTGGTGCAATTATTAACGCACTTGGCTGCTAACCAAAAGGTCGGCGGTTCAAACTCACCATCTGCTCTTCGGGAGAAAGATGTGGCAGTCTGCTTCCATAAAGTTTTACAGCCTTGGAAACACTATGGAGCAGTTCTACTCTGTCCTATAGGTTCACTGTGAGCAGAATCAACTCAATGGCAGTGACTTTGGTTTGGTTTTACATGCATAAGAATGAAGCCGCTATTGAAATAGAACTAGAGACGTACATTTTACAATACCATATTATAGTTCAATATGTTCACTGTCATAGATTGAATTATGTCCCCCAAAAAATGTGTGTATCAATTTGGCTAGGCCATGATTCCCAGTGTTGTGTGGTTGTCCTCCATTTTATGATTGTAATTTTATGTTAAAGAGGATTAGGGTGGGATTGTAACACCCTTACCCAGGTCACATCCCTGATCCAAGGTAAAGGGAGATTCCCTGGCGTGTGGCTGCACCACCTTTCATCTCTCAAGAGATAAAAAGGAAAGGGAAGCAAGCAGAGAGTTGGGGACCTCATACCACCAAGAAAGCAGTGCCAGGAGCAGAGAGCATCCTTTGGACCTGGGCTCCCTGTCCGGAGAAGTTCCTAGTCTGAAGGAAGACAGATGAAAAGGTCAACAGAAAGAAAAAGCCTTCCCCTGGAGCTGACGCTCTGAATTTGGACTTTTAGCCTACTTTACTGTGAGGAAATAAATTTCTCTTTGTTAAAGCCATCCACTTGTGGTACTTCTGTTATAGCAGCACTAGATGACCAAGACGTTCACTATCTGAGAAATGAAAATCTGAATTTGATATGTGAAAGGTGATCTGAAGTATCAATGGAAAATGTTCAAAAGTAGAGGTTACACAAAAGCAAGATGTACGGAAGTTGAGGGTAACTAGGGAAAGGACTTCTAGAGAGAGGTCCAATTTTGATAATATCAAGTGAAACTTGACTCCTTGCTCTGACATGGTTGCTTCCTCTTGGTTAGGCCTGACAAATCAGGAGTAACAAATTCACACCTCCCACCATTAGTTTTATAGTGATCACCTTAATAGGAGTCTCTGGGCGGCGCTAATAGTCAACTCACTCAGCTGCTAATCAAAAGGTTGGAGGTTCAAACCCTCCCAGAGGTACATCAGAAGAAAGGCCTGGTGATCTACTTGTGAAACATTAGCCACTGGAAACCCTGTGAAGCACAGTTCTACTCTAACAGACATGGCGTCGCCATGAGTAGGAATCTACTCGACGGCACTTGATGGTGGTGGTGGTCACCTAAATACAAAGAACTTTATGTAGTAAATTGTTTAACCTAAAGGTAATTTCCTTATTTTGGAAATCAGTCAAATTCCATCAGCTTCCTAAAAACATTAACCAACTGACGAAAAGGACCCTAGATGGTGGTTGCTTTTACGATCATTCCTGTCTTGCTTTTGACATGGCCACCCAGAAATGCTTCCCCAGTGAACACAGATCAGTCCCGGGGGAGGGCTTGTCAAGAACTTCAAATTACCTGGTCTTGCATAATAACACCTACTTTCAAAATTGCTGTAAGGATTAAGCAACCAAATATATACATAAAGCATTTGATACTATGTCTGGTACATGTTCAACAAATGGTGAATATTATCAATAATTATAATTATTAGTGAAATCTAGGTTACTTTGAGAGGTCCAAACAAGACCTTCACATCATACCAAACAGACAAGAACCAGCTCCTGCTAAGTGTAAGGCTGTTCTTAATGTAAGACTCTCCTTAATTTAACTGCCTCCCACCCTTCAGCAGTTTTAGAACACAGCTCAGCTCCCATCATCATAGAAACAGTACTATCAGACAATTTTGAAGACATTACAAATATGGTTATAATTCCTATTTTTGGAATGTCCTGGTTTCAATTATTCCCTTTGTTTGTTTCCATATATCATATCTTAGTTTTGAACAAACTGGGAGTATCTCCCAGGTTGCTTCTGAACTGGCATAAAATGTCTTTGTCAGATCATATGTTACAATTTCTAATTTTCAGAGAATCATTTGCCATACTATTGGGTTTAATGATTGCAAGCCAAGATAGCAAACATATCCGTATTCCATTTCATGTCCCGTCTTCTCAGCAATGCAGAAGCAACTGCATGGAAGGAGGAAAACAAGCCCATGCTCTTCCAAAGGCAGAGAGGCAGTCAGTGGAAAAAGGAAAGTCAGTGTGTTACTCACACCCTATAGAAGTTGATGCAAATCTATGCCATAGTTAGAAGGTGTTTTAATGCCAATGATAGACAGCCTGTGATTGATGAATCTTTCACAGCTGTTTTCTATGCAGTACATAATTCAAGCCTGCTGGCGGAGGGGGCTGCATGCTTCAGCAAGTTGCCAACCCCAGCACCCCAGCATATCATGCTTGGCTTCCAGCAGGCTTAAAGAAGTGTCGAGGCTGTTAGTTGGGGCACCTGAATGCTGGTGTGAAGTCAGTGCACAATGCGACCAGTCCAATTCCAGTAGCTTCCTAAAACACCAATCAACTGACAAAAGGAGAGCTAGATTGGCAGCTGTCTTTACAGTCATTTCCATCTTGCCTTTGACATGGCCACCTAGAAATGCTTCTCCAGAGACCACAGATTATTCCAGGGGAAGGCCTTGTCAAGAACATCAAATGATCTGGCCTTGCGTAAAATCTTAAACATGTCAGGGAGATTCTGTTTTCTTTGAAATGTTGGTTGTTTGCACATAAATGGATTTTGGAAATGAACTGTCCTTTCTGATGGGAGAAAAGTTGATGCAGACATTTTGGAAACAAATTTACATGTGCATATGCCTTGAACCCCAGATATTCCAATTCTTGGTATTTATCCCAAAGAATATCTAACACAAATTCATGAGGTAACATGTACATGGGTGTTCATTAGAGTACTGTTTATACCGTAAACATTATAGTAAGAAAAATTTGAAAACAACCTAAACGCCCTTCAGTGGAAGAATGGATGGAAAAAACTATAGTATAACTATGCTATGGAATACTATGCAGCAGTGAAAATGAGAAAGCTACGTTTTCCAACATAGACAGATGCCAAAAACATAATAATAAATGAAGGGGGAAAAAATCAAGCTGCAGTGTGTACAGTGCATACCAAATAATCCATGTGTGTGAATTTTAAAATTCCATACTGAACAATACTTTATATGTTTATTGTTGTTGTGATTGTTAGCTCCCATTGAGTCAGCCCCTAACTCATGGTGACTCCATGCAATATGGAATGATACACTGTCTGGTCCTGCACCATCCCCTTGATTGGTTGGGTCTTGGACTGTTGTGATCTATAGGGTTTTCACTGGCTGATTTTTGTTTTTTAGTTTTTTTTTTTTATTGTACTTTAGATGCAGGTTTACAGAAAAAGTAGTTTCTCATTAAACAGTTTGTACACATATTGTTTTATGACATTGGTTAACAACCCCACGACATGTCAACACACTCCC
>NW_004444083.1:3683948-3705235 GCF_000243295.1 Trichechus manatus latirostris | reverse complement strand
AATTTTGTTCTACGTTTTTCTCCAGCTCTGTCTGGGACCCTCTGTTGTGATCCCTGTCAGACCAGTCAGTTGTAGTAGCTGGGCACAATCTAGTTGTACAGGACTCAGTCTGGTGGAGGCCGTGGTAGTTGTGGTCTATTAGTCCTCTGGACTAATCTTTCCCTTGTATCTTATTTTCTTCATTCTCCCTTGCTCCCCAAGGGGTGAGACCAGTGGAGTATCTTAGGTGGCTGCTCACAGGGTTTTTAAGACCCCAGACACTACTCACCAAGGTAGAATGTAGAACATTTTCTTTATAAGCTATGCTATGCCAATTGAGCTAGGTGTTCCCAAAGACCATGGTCCCAATAGCCCTCCGCCCAGCAATTCAGTCCCTCGGGAAGTTTGGATGTGTCTATGGAGCTTCCATGACCTTTCCTTGTACAAGTTGTGCTGGCTTCCCCAGTATTGTGCTCTGTCTTACCCCTGACCAAAGTTATCACTTATCTATTGTCTATTTAGTACTTCCCCCCACCCTTCCCATTCCTCATAACCATCAAAGATTGTTTCTTTTTTGTGTGTAAACCTTTTCATGAGTTTTTACAGTAGTGGTGTCATACAATATTTTTCCTTTTGTGATTGGCTTATTTCACTCAGCATAATGTCCTCCAGTTTCATCCATGTTATAAGATGCTTCGCAGATTCATCTTTGTTCTTTATCATTGTGTAATACTTCATTGTGTGTACATACCGTAGTTTGTTTATCCATTCATCTGTTGATGGGCGTGTAGGTTGTTTCCATCTTTTTGCTATTGTGAACAATGCTGCAATGAACATGAGTGGCATTGGCTGATTTTTGGAAGTAGATCAACAGGTCTTTATTCCTAGTTTTTCTTAATCTGGAAGCTCTGCTGAAACTTGTTCAGCATCACAGCAACACACAAATGTCCACTGACAGATGGGTGGTGGCTGAACATAAGGTACACTGACTGGGAATCAAACCTGGGTCTCCCACATGGAAGGTTAGAATTCTACCACTGAACCACTATTGCCCTCTATGTATGTTTATAGACAGATGTATTCTGAGTCCCTGATAGGTGATAGATTGCAAGGATATGCATAGGGTACCCATGCATGGGGAGGAGATGGAACTGGAAATTGGACCAAAAGGACCAAAAAAGAAGTCATGAGGTTATGATTTGAATAAAGACATAGTGCTAGTAATAGGGGATACAACTGATTGACTGATTGAGTCTACCCAATTCTATACACCTGAGGTCCAGCAGGGAAACCAAAAAGTTCATCAACGTCCTACGGAGAGTGTAGCTTTAAGAACAAAAACAGTACAAAAATTCAGGCTCTGTGTAGGCACTTCCCACCTTCCCTACTGTATCTTCTATAGTCTGACCTCAAAGGGAGCTAGGGGATCAGATTTTATGTATCAGTCAGATGTTGACTTCTCTGTCAAACTGCCAACAACGAGTCCAGTGTCGAGGACAATTTGGTGGTATGAGTATTGCAAACTCATCAAAGGAATCCACTTACCACCTAAGCTGCCAACACTGAAGACTCTTGAGTGACCATTACACTGGACTCAGGTACTTATTACTCCTTCATGCCATCCTGTCCTCTGCAATGCCCTCCTCTTTCCCCTTGAAAGAAAGAGAGAAAGAGGGAGAGAGACAGACATAGAGACAGAGAAAGAAGGAAGGAGGGGAGGAAGGAACGAAAGAAGGAAAGAAGGAGGGAGGGAGGGAAGGAAATGAGGGAGGAAGAAAAGAAAGATACTTTGATTTGCTTTAATTGACTCAATTTAAAAAAATGTTCTTTTAAAAACGACCGCAGTGGTTTAACAGCTGGCTTGTTTCACCTTTTCAGTAATGCCGACCAAATGCAACTGACATTTATGTTGAGCTAATTGAAGTGTAAATTATTTTCAAATACATCTTTCTTAAAATAGAGAAGGGTCTGTCCTTCATATTTGAAGATGACATTGATTATGGTTATCCATAAGGCAGTGCAGTGAAATGACTTTATAATTCTTGCCATGTTGTTGTTGATAGGTGTCCTCAAGGCATTTCCAACTCCTAGTGATTCTATGTACAACAGAACGAAACACTGCCTGGTCCTGTGCCATCCTTATTTGTTTAAATGTGTCTTCAGCCATTATGTAATTATAGAAGATGAAATGTGTTCAATTCTAGGTCCTTTAATGGAAATTGATTTGCTTCCAAACCAAATATATAAATTGGAAGAGTAATGATACTGACTGAAAATACTCATGGGGGATCTCCATAGAAAGGGCAGGGAATTCAGACAAGTAACCACTGGTCTGTGGGTTGGGCGCATATGTTCTTTTGTTTGTTTTGTTTTATTTTGCTTTTGGTGGCCACCAAAACAAACGAACAACAACGAACCCTTCTGAATTTACCCTATGCAACTGTATTTAAAATAGCTTCACCAGTTCACTACTTTTTATATCCTCCTTGAACAAAATGGAGGTAACAATTTCCATTGGCCATTAGGAAGCATGCAAAAGTGTGTTCGAATGACCTAAAATGGTTGTCCACACAGAATCAGAAATTCCTTGGGCATTTCCATTTAGGCCCGATCGAAAGATTCCTCAGATAGGTCAGAAATTACATTTTCCTAGGGCTCTTTTATTTCAACCTTCTCCAAAAAAAAAAAAAAAAAAATGGCTGCAATTCTGTGTATATTACAGAATTCTCCCATCTGCCAGGTTTAGAACAGGCATATTATTAAATAATGTTAATTTTTGTTAATGCATTAATTATTAACAACACTTAATCATTTTAATAGGGGTTCTTTTGAATTATTGAATGCACAGAATCCTCCAATACATTTTAAGGAGGTTGCATGTTGCTAACCAGAGGGCATTTTGCTGAACACTGTAATGAGTTACAAGTGGCAGACTCTACATATAACAAAGGCGTGAGGGGTTTGAAGACCTCAAGAAATATTCGAGAGCAGGAGATTCTCTTTAGGAGGATTTGGTGCTTTATGGAAGGAAAGATTGTGACACAGCCTGTAACTCTGCTTCTTCTAGAAAATCTTTAGTAGATTCTACCTTGATTGCTAACACTTGATTTTTTCTTATTAGTATGGGGGGAGGACATCAATAAAAAGTTACAAGAAAAAGATGAGAGATAGCTGGCACCTAGGTAATATATGGTACATTTTAATAGTTTCAGCCTTATACCATGGATTGTATTGAGTCTATTTTTCAGAAGATACTAAAAAATCATTAATAGCTGAGCAGCTCTTTCTCCTACATTGTCTTTGCATTGGCCAACTAGCACTTTTCACGTATTCAGTCAATATTTATCAACTATCAGTTCTTTTAGGGGCACTTAGCTACGTCTTTGAAAGAATCAGTGTTGAATCAGATGTTCATCCTGCTTTCCAAAACAACACGGTCCAGCAAGGACAGTGAAGCCTGGACATTGCTAATGATAACGCAGGGTAGAAAGTGGGAAGCACTGTAAGAATGGAAGATTAAAAGAGTTGCTCTGGGGGAAAGGAATTAAGAAAGAATGTATGGATGGGTTCGGACTTTGGTTGAACCTCAGAAGAAATTTAAAATAAACCAAAATAAATAAGTCAGATGTTTCTGGGGAAAAAAAAATGTGACCCACACTCAGAATTCTGTTCTGCTTGTGGTTACTGTTATAAAAGATTTCACCTCCTTGCCAAGGCTCATAGTACAAAGAATACCTACTGCCATTGAGCCAATTCCAACTCATGGAGACTCCACAGGGCAGAGTAGAACCGCACTACAGGGTTACCAAGGCTGTAATCTTTATGGAAGCAGACTGCCACATCTTTCTCCTGCAGAGCAGCTGGTGGGTTTGAATCACCAGCCTTTTGGTTTGCAGACGAGCACTTAACCACTGCACCACCAGAGCTCCTGTACAAAAAATAAGAGTTGGGAGATAGAATGAATACCACTTGTGCAATCCACACTTGCCCTATAGGAACCAAATGTGACATGAAGATTAACAAGAAGGAACCCCATCTCCTTGGAAGACTTTAAATGTAATATATAGTTTGAAACCCTTAGAAAGATAAAACACTGCAGGTAAGATTAGTCAAGCTATATCTTATACAGTTACAAAGTCCCTGTAACCCACTTACTGACTCTCTATAGAAATACTCTCTATGGTCATCTAAAATTTATGATGTCTCCTTTTTCAAAGCCATGACATTTCCCTTCAAGAGAAGGAGTTCAAATGGGGAACAGGGACTCCTAGAAATTTGATCCTGGTAGTTTTGCCCCAAGGAGTCTCTGGGTGGTGCAAATGGTTACACTGCTAACTAAAAGGCTGGAGGTTCCAGCCCATCCAGAGGTACCTCAGAAGAAAAGCCAGGCCATCTACTTTCAAAATATCAGCCATTGATAGCCTTATGCAGCACAGTTCTACTCTGACACATATGAGGTCACCGTGAGTTGAGGCCTAGTTGACAGCAGCTAACTACAAAAACTTTGTCCCAAAGGCATTTCAATAACTCTAAGAAAAAATTAGTTTTACTCTATCACTTGAATTATAAAATAACAAAAAAGAATTATATTCCAAAGGAAAGAACAAAACCAATTAAAAATACAATTGTAATGGTGGGGAGAGATTTTTTTTTATTTATTTATTTTATTGTACTTTAGGTGAAGGTTTACAGAACAAATAGTTTCTCATTAAACAGTCAGTACACATATTGTTCTATGACACTGGTTAAGAACCCCACAACATGACAACACTCTCCCTTCGCGACCTTGGAGGACCTTTTTTTTTCGTGAAAATATACGTAGCCAAAGTACACCATTTCAAAAATTTCTACATGCACAGTTCAGTGACATCGATTACTTTCTTCAAGTTGTGCTGCTGTTCTCACTTTAGATGAAGGTTTACAGAACAAAATAGTTTCTCATTAAACAGTTAGTACACATAGAGATTTTTTAAAGAATATTATCCTCATCCTGTACCCAATATTGTGGATAACATTGAGATTCCTTTATTGCAGCTGGAGAAGGACGTCATGTTTGGTAAAGTAGATGGTCAGTGAAAAAAAGGCAGATCCTTAAAGAGATAGATTGACACAGTGGCTGCAACAATGGGCTCAAGCATAGAAACAACTATGAGGATGCAGCAGGACCGGGCAATGTTTCGTTCTGTTGAACATAGGGTCACTATGAGTCAGAACTGAACTCGACAGCACCTAACAACAACATTGCAGCTTAATCTGGTGCTGCCTCATAGAAGTGTTCCCGTCTCTAAGAATCCCTGAGCCCCAACCACCAGTATATCCAAGCACAATTACTAAACTTAATTACTGAGTGTTGATAAAGTTAGTCTGGGAGACGTCACTGGGTTTTCACATACTCCTTTATTCAACACTGCCTCAATTTCATCTGAACTCTATCACTATCTGCTCTAATACCAAATACAACGGATCACTGGATAGGAGATTGAAGAATTGATGCAGTTAATTCCTTCTGGGCTTCCTACATGATAAAGGTCAAGCCAATCTAATGTTAATTTGCTACTGTCTCTAGCTTTCTGTTATTTTCATTGGCCACCCACTCCTGATAATTACATATTCTCTCCTATTGTTAGATCTAATTTTTGTGTTTATCAGTCACGCATCCTGAACTACAATTTAAACCTTCTAAGGTCATGCAGAAAGAAGCTCTGGTGGCTCAGAGTGGTACTGGGATGCTAACCAGAATGTTGGTGGTTCAAACCCACCAGCTGCTTTGCGGGAGAAAGATGTGGTGATCTGCTCTGGTAAAGATTACAGCCTACAAAACCCTATGGGACTGTTCTACTGTGTCCTATATAGGGTTACTATGAGTCAGAATAGACTCAACGGTACACAACAAGAGCAACAAATGCTTCACATTGTATGAACTGTAGGTAAATTTAAACTGAGTATTGAGTTCTAGCCAAAAATGAAAAATAAAATAAACACATAGACACACATACACAAACATACAAATACACAAGCACACATATTTATCCTAATTACTCACTACCCTTGGTCGTGTTAAATAAAATAAACAAGTCGAGCCAATAAAATTTAAGTCCCCTATTCCTCTGCACAATGGAAACCCTGGTGGTTAAGAGGATGCTAACTAAAAGGCCGGCAGTTCGAATCCACCAGGCGCTCCTTGGAAACCCTATGAGGCCATTCGACTCTGTCCTGTGGGGTCCAACTATGAGTCAGAACCGACTTGACGGCAACGAGTTTGATTTTTTCGGTTTTATTCTTCTGTACAGAGCCCTGGTGGCACAGTGGTTAAGAGCTCAGCTGCTAACCAAAAGGCCTGCAGTTCGAATCCACCAGTCACTCCTTGGAAACCCTATGGTGCAGTTCTACTCTGTCCTACAGGGTCAGTATGAATCGGAATCAACTCAACAGCACCAGGTATTTTTGTTTGCTTTTGTTTTCCTCTGGATACGTCTTAGAAGTCAACAGTACAACAAAGGATAAGCCTGGACCATGCAAATATCTTGCCTTGAGATCTCGTATGAGGTCACTGCTTTCATTGAATTACATTTTGGTGTCATGCCACAGTCCTCATCCTGTGATGCTCCCAGTTTTTACCACTCCGATGTTGTTGAGAACATTTTTCATGATATTACATAAAGATCTCTCTGAGGAACCACTGGGGATTTTTTTTTTCTCATTCCTTGTTCCAATAACAGTTGTGTTTCTCATAAGTTACTAGCTTAGCTTTTTCTCCTATGAATGTTGTGAGTTGTAGAATTGATTCTTTCCTTTTTTATGTTTACTGTTATAAAGCCCAACTGAAACAAATCCATGGTCCATATCTACCCAGTATAGGCTTAAGGCCAGCGCCAAGGTGAGGCATGTGCCCCTCAAAATCCCTTGTGCTTCACCCTTCCAACACGCTCCCTCTCCCCCTGCATCCCTGGTAACCACTGATCTCTTTACCATCTTTATAGTTTGCCATTTTCAATAATGGCATATAATTGGAAGCATACAGAATGTAGCTTTTCCAACTGGCTTCTTTTACTTAGCAATATGGATTCAAATTCATCTGTAGATTTTCATGTTTGATGGTTCATTTCTTATTATCTCTAAACACAGTGATAGAGGTATGTCAAAGGGAATATAGTTGAAAGCTGGAACAATTTGACCAACAAAATAAATAAAGCAATGTTTAATTATAATTCAAAGTATAAAATAAATATCCAGGAGTCCATACTAATATAAATATAGCGTTGAATAAATACATTAATAGGGAGAATAAACAAATCTCTCATGCAAAAGAATTCAAATAATTTATGCAGATACTCTGCCCTCAAAGAGGTGCTAAGTATGGGATGTGCACTGTGACTTCCTTCCAAAGAATACAGCATGGAAAGAGGAGGGGGAAGAATTACTTTACAGTGGAGAAACAGGACAAACCTGACCTCAAGCCAGGTGGTCAAGGTTCACAGCAACAGTGATAAGTCATCTTGATAGTATGATGTGATGAGAATGACACTTTACCTCTGGGATCGTCCCAAAAAACACGTTAGTGGTTAAGAGCTCAGCTGCTAACCAAAAGGTTGGCAGTTCAAATCCACCAGCCACTCCTTGGAAACCCTACAGAGCAGTTCTACTCTGTCCTATAGGGTCACTATGGGTAGGAACCAGCTCGAGGGCACCTAACAACAACAACATCTGGATTCTTCCCCCAAAACACATTATTCTAGTCTAATCATGAGAACTGCCTCAGACTAACCCAAATTGAGAGACATTCTACAGAATACCTAACCAGTATTTCTCAAAACTATCAAGGTTATCAAAAACAAGGGAAGTCTGAGAAACTATCCCAGCTAAGAGGAGCCTAAAGCGTCATAATGACTAACTGATACGTGGTAACCTGGATGGGATCCTGAAACAGAAAAAGGGCATTAGGCAAAAACTAAGAAGTTCTGAATAATGTATGGATTTTAATTAGTAACAGTGTATCAATATTGTTTCATTAATTGTAACAAATGTGCCATACTCATATAAGATGTTATATGTTGTGTCTATAGAGGAAACTGGATGTGGTATATAGGAGAACTCTACACAGTCTTGTAATTTTTTTATAATTTTGAAACTGTTCTAAAAGAAAATGTTCGTGAAAAAAATAGTAGCATATGGTTATCATCAATAGAAAATCACTATTAACATTTTAGCATATGTATATTATTTGTCTAGTTATAAATGTAGGTATTTTTTGCACAAAATGTGTCTTTCTATATATACTTCTTTACACTCACCTTTTTTTCTACATGTCAATGCATTATAGTCTTCCATTTCAATAATTATAGCTATTAATTATGATTCCATTGTATTATTATACCATAATTTATCTCACTACTCTTTGACATTGCTATTGTTCCAGTTATTTGCTAAATAAACAACTCTGTGATTAAAATTTATTCCAAAAATTTTCACACGCTTTAATTATTTCTCTAGGAAAATTCATAGAAGGGAAATTGTTGGGTCAAAGACTGGATTTTTTTTTTAAGATTAAATTATTCAGTATTTCAAATGATCTTATTTAGAAATGTTGACACAAGACTATTGATAAGATAATAAAAACACTAATAATACAAGTAAAATCTGAAAATAAATGCTCTTTAAGAAATAAACACGCAAAGATGGAAGTTTTCGGGCATACAATTGTTAATTCTCTCACATTTTAGATTGTATATACAAATGGCTTGAAGGAAGCACTTTCATGACGCTAGCAATAGGATTAAGAAAGAAAAAAGAATTGAAAGAAGAAAGGGAGAAAAGAAGGAAGGAGGAAGGGAAAGAGAAAGAGGAACTGTGAGAAAATTGCAGAAGACCTTGCCTATAATAAAGTAAAATACTAAGATTGCACTAAACCTCAACAACAAAAAAAACTAAATAGTTTAAGAAAATACTACTCTCATTGTATTTAACATCCTAAAAAACAGTTATTCCAATCTGTGAACACTTCTTTTAGAAGGTCTTCATGGAAATAAAAGAATAACCAAGGCGCAAATATCTAATGACCAACTTATTCTTACTACGAAACTTCTTTCTAGTATTTCTTATAACATTTTCATATTGTGATTCAACATGTATATATTAACTCATTCCCAAGATGACCATACTTTAGATGTGTATGCATTATAAAGGAAAGATTTTTGCATAATTTTGACATATCTGTCTGTATGGATATTTCTATGCATATTAAAACACTAGCTCTACCATGGTCTCCCCAGTAGCTACTTTCTTTTGGAGACATATACTATCTGTCAGGTACTATGTAGATGACTGACATCGTTAGAGAGGTCGTGAGTCAGGTGAGTAAGAGCCAGCAAGTTTTGGTTCATATCTTGTCTCCATCACTCAGTGGGTTTTCTATTTGTCCCCTGTTTTATCAATGTACCTAAATTCTTTGTGCCTCAGATATAAGATGTGGACAGTAATAGTATCTACCTCTTGGGAGGTTGTTGTGAAGTCTAATGATTATATATTCCATACCACATAACATATAATACTGTGTTTAACTATATACATACCAAATCAGTTGCCACTGAGTTGATTCCAACTCATGAGTAGAATTGTGTGCCATAGGGTTTTCCAGTCTGTGACATTTCTGAAGCAGATCACCAGACCTTTCTTCTGAGGTATCTCTGGGCAGGTCTGAAGCACCAACCTTTTAGTTAGTAGTCAAGCACTTAACCGTTTACACTACCCAGGGACTCACATATATATGAGTCAATTTGTCACTTTGTCGTACTATGGTGGCTTGTGTGTTGTTTGATGCTGGAAGCTATGCCACCAGTATTTCAAACACCAGCAGGGTCATCCATGGTGGACAGGTTTTCAGCAGAGCGTCCGGACTAAGACACACTAGGAAGAAGGACCTGATGATCTATTTCCCAAAAAAAAAAAAAAAAATTGGCCAGGTGAAAACACCAAACCATGGTGTTTTCAGTTGCCTCATACACATGCAAAAGCTGGACAATGAATAAGGAAGAATAAAGAAGAATTGACGCCTGTGAATTATGGTGTTGGTGAAGAATAGTGTATATACCATGGACTGCCAGAAGAATGAACAAATCCATCTTGGAAGAAGTACAGCCAGAATGCTCCTTAGAAATGAGGATGGTGAGACTTCGTCTCACATACTTTGGACATGTGATCAGGAGGCACCAGTCCCTGGAGAAAGACATCATGCTTGGTAAATCAGAGGGTCAGCATAAAAGATCCTCAACAACATAGATCGATATAGTGGCTGCAACAATAGGTTCAAGCATAACAATGATTCTGAGGGTAGCACCAGACCAGGCAACGTTTTGTTCTGTTGTACATGGGGTTGTTATGAGTCGGAACTGACTCAATGGCACCTAACAACAACAATAGATGTATCTATATCTATATACATAGATATATAATATGTATATGTGTGTATGTGATAACAGAAAATGTAAGAGACATGGACAAGATATCTGAGGACAATGATACCCATGTAACAGCAGTTTCAGAAGGAGAAAATAAGGAGAAAGATGAGAAGCAATACTCAAAATAATATAGGAAAACGTTTCCTGAACTGTAAACAGGCTTGAGGTTTTGGATCAAAGGGGTCCCTGATTGCCAGGCAAAATTAATGAAAAGAACCATATATTCTTATGATAGTTCTGTCTCTCATAAATAAAGAAACAAAATTCTACAAAAACACAGGAAGAAAAATAAAGAGGTTGTCTACAAAAGGTGAAGTATTAGTTTTATATTAAAATTCTTTTCACCACACGAGATGACAGAAGGCAATAAAGCAATGTCCACAGTTTGATGAAAAATGACTGTGAAATAATATATTTATAGCAAGCTGAGAGAAGAAAGACAGACAGATATTATCGAACGTGGAAATTCTGAGAAAGTGTTTCAACCAAATACACTTCCTGAAAGAAAAAAAAAAAAATCCGTATGTCTAACCACTCTAAACAAGAACGTAAAAGAAAACGCAAATACAAAACCTTAGGCATAAACAACCAAACATAAGAGAAAATCTAAAAATTAGCATTTCAGCCATGAGCAAATGTTTTGAGAAAACGTAGATTTTAAAATTTGTCTTAAAAACTAAGAAAGCTCTGAGGTATAAAAAAGTATCGAGTTGTCCAAAATATTTTTAAAAGAAAAATGGAGAACTTTGTTGGTAGTTTTTTTTTTAACTTTCAAGTCACAGATAATTCATAAATAACATAAACCATTCGAGATCACAGAGCTAATAGAAAAGCGGCAAACATCATTCCGTAAACCTAGCATAAGCCTGGTCCTAAACTCTGACAAGAATGCAACAGTGGACCAAGGACTGTGCTACCTGGCCCCTGCCCCGTTCACAAGAGATGTGATCTGGGGGTCACAAGCCCCAGATCTTCCTGCCCATAATTATGGTTAGATGATCCGGTCTAGGCCAATCAAGTTTCTCAGAGAGAATTTTGCTGGAATTATTGGGGGAAAAGTCACCCTCTCCTGAGATCCAACGTGTTAAGGCGCATGCCAAAGCAGGACCAGCTACATAATTTATTGGATCCAGTACAAAAAATGAAAATTATTAAGAATTTCAAGACAGCAACAGCAGAGAATTAAAGCCAGCACAGAACCACCCTAAGCATGGGGCCCTGGAAGGCTACACAGATTGCACACTCATCAAGCTGATTCCATGCCCCCAGATGGAGAAAGCCTAGCTAAGGACAAAAGCCTTGCAGAAGAAAAACAGACCTGAGGGAGGGGCGGTGGGAGGGCTAGAAAGTCATGAGTCCAGGGGTTAATTCTTGAAACTAGTGTGTCCCTTCAGGTCCCTGAGAAGCAGATGTAAATGTATTAGGGGAGATGCCTGTGAAGGATAAAGGGAGGAGGAAGCGGAAGGCAGACTGCATCGCTGGCCTGCAGAGACATAACTCAGGTATGCCGGGTAGGGTGCGTGCTCTGGACACAGCTCAAGGAGGGGCGCTAACCAGCAGTTTCTATTGGTCATCACAGTTTCCATCGCCAGCTGTAAGAGATCATTCAGCAAGTTAACACTAATTGCCCTAAGCGCTATTTTCCATGGGTAGGCCCCTGCTGGCCCGCCACCTTAGGAAGAGTGATGGAAAGAATGATGATTAGGTAGGCAGACACTCAGATAGCAGAGCAGCCTAAACAGAGTGTTGGCCAGGCTGAAGGGCAGCCCCAGAGCAAAGAAACCAAAGAAAGCCTGCATGGGGCAGGGATGGCCCTGCTCTGGTACATCCCTGCCCAGTCATTGGCTGGGAGCAGACTAACAAGAGAATGGTCACAGCTTGAACGCTACCTGCCAACTACCCTGGAGCCAGCAGACTCTCTGAAGATGAGATCCGAGTGACATGGCTACCTCGTGTCATGCATATCCATTGCTCCACAGGTTTGGGGAGCAACTCCTCCACAGTTTCTGTAGCCTCTCTTCCTGAGGAGAAACAGACAGGAGATGGTAGCGGGAGAAACTGCAACCCCGTCTCTGCAATTGGTCTTTTGGTCACACCTGGTATTCACTCTCTTTGTCCCCCAGTATTTATTAAAAATCCCCCTCACCCTCAGCTAGCACCTCAGCAGGGTCTCTGTGGCTTACCTGGTGGTGTGACCCAAGCCTGTCTTCCTCCAGCATGTGAGCAGTGGTCAGAGGTGGATTATCCAACAGGCAAGGTAAGCACAGTGTTTCACCTCATCACCCTATGAATGATAAGGTGAATCTAATTTTTTTTTTTTAAAGTAGCAGCAGCTTGAGGCTGTCTGCCAACTACTCTTATTGCAGCAGGTTCTCAAAGGCTGAACTGAACTACACACCTCAATGGCCACCACAACTAAATCAATCTGCATTTATATGTCTAGCTCTAGATCTCTGTCTATATCTAAATATGTAGCATCTAATCACGTCGCATATACTTTGGACATGTTATCAGGAGGAATCAGTCCCTGGAGAAGGCATCATGCTTGGTAGAGTAGTTGTTGTCATGAGATGCTGTTGAGTCCGTTCCGACTCATAGCGACCCTATGCACCACAGAACGAAATACTGCCCTCTACTGCCCCATGCTCACAAACATTGTTATGCTTGAGCCCATTGTTGCAGCCACTGTGTCAATCCATCTCATTGGGGGTCTCCCTCTTTTTCTCTTATGCTCTATTTTCCAAGCATGATGTCCTTCTCCAGGGACTAATCCCTCCTGACAACATGTTCAGAGTATGTAAGATGTAGTCTCACCATCCTTGCTTCTAAGAAGCACTCTGGTTGTACTTCTTCCGAGACAGATTTGTTCATTCTTTTGACAGTCCATAGTATATTCAATATTCTTCGCCAACACCACAATTCAAAGGCATCAGTTCTTCTCCGGTATTCTTTATTCTTTGTCTAGCTTTCGCATGCATAGGAGGCACACCATGGCTTGAGTCAGGCACACCTTAGTCCTCAAAGTGACGTCTTTGCTTTTCAACACTTCAAAGAGATATTTTGCAGCAGATTCCCAATGTAATGCATCTTTTCATTTCTTGACTACTGCTTCCATGGTTGTTGATTGTGGATCCAAGTAAAATGAAATCCTTGACAACTTCAATCTTTTCCTCGTTTATCATGATGCTGCTTATTTGTCCAGTTGTGAGGATTTTTGTTTTCTTTATGTTGATGTGTAATTCATACTGAAGACTGTAGTCTTCTATCTTCATCAGTAAGTGCTTCAAGTCCTCTTCACTTTCGGCAAGCAAGGTTGTGTCATCTGCATAACACAGTTTGTTAATGAGTCTTCCTCCAATCCTGATGCCCCATTCTTCTTCATATAGTCCATCTTCTTGGATTATTTGCTCAGCATACAGATTGAATAAGTATGGTGAAAGGATGCAACCTTGACGCACACCTTTCCTGACTTTAAACTATGCAATATCCCCTTGTCCTGTTCTAACAACTGCCTCTTTATCTATGTATAGGTTCCTTATGAGCACAATTAAGTGTTCTGGAATTCCCATTCTTCAAAATGTTATCCATAGTTTGTTATGATCCACACAGTGGAATGACTTTGCATATTCAATGAAACACAGATAAACATCTTTCTGGTATTCTCTGCTTTCAGCCAGGATCGATCTGACATCAGCAATGATATCCCTGGTTCCACATCCTCTTCTGAATCTGGCCTGAATTTCTGGCAGTTCCCTGCCGACATACCGCTGTAGCTGCTTTTGAATGATCTTCAGCAAAATGGTAGAGTAGAGGGTCAGTGAAAAAGAGGAAGACACTCAATGAGATGGATTGACAGAGTGTCTGCAACAATGGGCTCAAGCATAACAATGATTGTGAGGATGGTGCAGGACCAAGCAGTGTTTCATTCTGTTGTACACAGGGGTCACTCTGAGTGGGAACTCACTCGACTGCACCTAACAACAACAATCATAAATAAGTAGGATTTTATTTATTCAAAGAAGTCAAAGATATTTGCATCAGAAGGCTTTTTAGTGTTTTGTTTTCTTTGGTGCTTTTCTGTATATTCAAAATGTTCAATGCGCAAATCTTTTACAATTGGATAAAAAAGAATTAAATATTTCACTGCTGGTTCTAAGCATTTAGAAATAATGCTTCATGAGCCTACTGACAATTAGAATCTGGACTATTTTAACAGCTTGGACCAATCAAATCACTGAAGTTTCTGGTCCTGTCTGGTTCTGCCAAGCACACAATGATACGCCTGTCCTCTGAGCTACTTAATCTGTATCACCTCTGTAATATCTCATCTGTTAAAGATACTGTGGACCATTTCCAAGGGCCCCACTGAGACCTCTTCTCCTCCAAACAAGGAATCAGCATATACATTCAGTAGCTAGGAACTCTTGAATCCGGGACAGTATCACCCTAAAACAGACAATAAAAAATACTTTGTAGACTTAATGTCATGTTCTAGAGCTCAGCAAACAATTTCTCTTAGGATAAGCTTTTTCCAAACATGGTATCTCAAGCAACTTGCACATGTACAAACCAAGAGGGTTTGGAACAGTTCAACAAGCTGGGTACAAGCTGAGCCACAAGAACAAAATAAACATATTTAAAAATAACAATAATGATAATAAGGATAATAATTATAATCTCCCCAGTGAGATATAAGGTCACCGTGACCACCAACACACAAAGCCAAATATCCTGGCTGGCTGGGTGCTTCCTTGGCCCTTGTGTGTTTGTAAGTCCAGAGCCAAGCTGCAGGCAGGCACCGGCTCCCGGCTCTCACTTGCTTACCCTCAAGTGACTGCCAAAGGCTCGTATTGCAAATTGTTTTATATTTAGAAGAACAGGTGTGTGGCCCAGTTCTAAATCAAGTCAGGGCCCCACTGGTGTCATCTGGACGTGTTTCATATGGCGAGAATGATTTAATATGGAAAAAGGCGCCACACTTATCCTGCCTTGCTCATAGGACCACACCTAGCGTGTGGGGAATTTTGTGTCAGGACTTCTGTTCTCTTCAGATTGTGTTCACTGCTCCTCTTTTCATACACCTGCAAGGCTTTTCTTGTCCTGGTTGGTGGCTTCCTAGGAGCAAAGGAGAAGCCCTGGATTCTATTGTAGCTTCAGTTACTTCCCAGCTGTGTGACCTGGGGCGATTTTCCATTGCTGATCTTCAGTGACTCCCTCTTTAAAATGGAGGAAATAACCCCAAGACTGTTATGAAACTCAAATGACACAAGGTAGATGACAGTGCTTCATCAACTCCTAAGTTCTCCAAGCCAAAGCCAGACACATTCCCGGAGAGGCACTTCCAACTCATGGCGACTCCGTGTGCTATAGAGCAGAAGTGTGCTCCATAGGGTTTTCTGAACTGTGATCTTTACGGAAGCAGATCACCAAGCTTTCTTCCATTGTGCCACTAGGTGGGTTCGAGCCACCAACTTCTAGGTTAGTAGTTGAGCGCCATCGGTTTGCACCATGCACCAACCTTTAAACTACTTCATACATGTAAAATACTATGATAATGTAAAAAACCTTGATGAAGCTAAACATGCTTTAAAAATGCAAACTCGGATGCAAGTGTGCTGTGAGCAACAATTATAAATGTCAGATGCCTGATGGAATCCAAGAGTAGGTGTTCTGGAAGGAGGCAGTTTTGCAGCTATCTCCTTCAATCACGATCTCTACTAGGAATTCTGATGAAAATCGAATGTCTGAGGAAGTGGAAACACTTGGTTATGCTGTAATATTAGCCTGCTAATGGTTTTAGCTCTGGTGCTCGTCCAGGCTTCCGTCTTCATTCTGCTTAGTGTACAGCATGTATCATTTCATAGCATCTCCACACTATACAAGCGCCAAGTAAACTTGCTGCTATCAAGTCAATTAGGATTCATGGCAAACTCACGTGTTACACAGTAGAACTGCTGCATAGGGTTTTCTTGGCCGTAATCTCTATGGAAGCAGATCGCCAGGCCTTTCTTCCCTTGTGCCACTGCGTGGATTTGAACTGCCAACTTTCGATGAGTAGCTGAGTGCAAATCGTTTGTGCCACCCAGGGACCTAAGTGCCAGGTAGAAGGCTGATTGTCAGAGGGGAAGAAAAAGGAAATGCTTTTACCATTTAATTTCACTTCTGTTTATATTATAATAGAGAAGGTGATGTGGTATTAAAAGTTACGTGAAGAATGATAAATATTTTCTAAAAAAGAAAAAACCTTTACTTTTCATAAAGAGGTATTTATGATATAGCTTCATTGTAAATACTTCTTAATAAAAAGTTTCCTATCTACTAAGTGTGTCTTTCCTTGCCATATTATGCTGGACATCCCATTAAATAAGGGAACAAATATAGATGGATGGCCGTGTTCCCTAGCACTGGGGACAGCTCAAGCACTTGAACTTCCTCTCGGTCATCTTACCCGGAATCACGCTTAAGCTCTCCTCATTTGCTCTGAAATATAAGCAACAAGAGAGGGAACTGCCACTCCAAATATGCTGACCTAAAAGACACTAAACAAAAAAAAAAGCAAACAAAAAAACCTGTTGCCGTTGAGTCGATTCCAACTCATCGCAACCCTATAAGGAAGAGGAGAACTGTCCCTTGCGGCTTCCAAGGTTGTAATCTTTACAGAAGGAGCCCTGGTGGCACAGTAATCAAGTGCCCAGCTGCTCACTGAAAGGTCAGTGGTTCCAACTCACAAGGTTTGAACCCACCTGTTGCTTCTCAGGAAAAAGATGTGGCAGTCTGCTTCTGTATAGATTACAGCCTAGGAAACCCTATGGGGCATTTCTACTCTATCCTGTAGGGTTGCTATGAGTCTGAATCAACTCAATGGCAATGGGTTAATCTTCACTGAAGCAGACTGCCACATCTTTCTCGAGGAGCATCTGGTGGAGTGAAAAGACACAAGGATGATAAAATCCCACAGAAGGAAAGGCGTGGGAGGATCTCTCAGGACCGGAATCCCCTCTGCAACTCACCTGGCCATGGCTGCTGTCGTCCAGCCTTCACCTGACCAGCTCCGCTTAGTGGTTGGAGCCACCTAGGCCATGTTGCCCCAGGGTCTTGCTCACACCCATCTTCCAGCTTGCATGCTTGAGTGAAGTTCAAACTACTGGTGCTAATCTACTAGACCCGGGAAGGCCAGGGTCTCGACTACACAGAAGGCCTAACTCCTCTTTCTTTACTCTCAGGGCCAGGAAGTCATGATGCTTTACCCCAAAGGAAGGGAAAAAGCTTTGTTTGTTATTGTCCCACTAATAAAAAGACCCAACCAATGATATCAGTAAGATCATTTAAGTTCATTTTGAGGGCTTTGTTTTCAAAGAAGCAAAACACATTTCCCTTGTCTGCTTGTTTGTTTTTTTAAAACTAAAAATATAAATATTTTAGATGATTATTTAAAAAGTAATGAAATGTGCCTTTTAAACAGATCACAACAAGCTGAGGACACCCACTGATGAGATTGATGGGAAAAGGAGGAAAAATTAAAGAAAAAACAGGGATGGGAGGACTGGCAGCAAATTAATAGAGAAGGGAGAGTAATGAAGGGAGTGGGGTGAAAGCAGACAGAAAGAGACAGAGTGACATTCAGAGGGAGAAGGAGGCAGAGAGACTGAGTGAGAGGGAGGGAGGGAGGAAGGAGCAAGGCTAAAGAGAAGGGAGGAAATGAAGGAAGGAAAGAGGGATGAAGTTAGGCAGGGAAGCAGGAAGAGAAAGGAGGAGGGAGGGAGGAGGAGAGGAAAAGAGGAAGGAGCAGGTTTGAGGTAAGTGGACTGGTCAGGGAGCCCTGGTGGCGCAGTGGTTAAGAGCTCAGCTGCTAACCAAAAGGTCAGCAGTATGAATCCACCACCCGTTCCTTGGGAACCCTATGGGGCAGTTCTACTCTGTCCTACAGAGTCGCCGGTGGTCGGAATCAATTCTGGCAGCTGGTTGGTTTTGGGTTTGGACTGGTCATCAGTAAATTACTCATTAGAGTCCCCTGTGCCAGCCATAGTACCAGAATTGTGGTATTGGTAAAGAATATTGAAAGTACAATAGACTGCCACAAGAACAAACAAATCAGTCTTAGAAGAAATATGGTCAGAGTGCTCTTTAGAAGCAGGGATGGCAAGACTTAAGCTCGCTTACTTTGGACATGTCATTAGGACAACAAATCCTTAGAAAAGGACATCATGTTTGGTAAGATAGAGAGTGAGCAAAAACAAAGGAAACCCTCAATGAGATGGAGTGACATAACAACCACAACTATGGACTCAAAGACACCAGTGATCATGAAGACGGTACGGGACCAGGCAACGTTTCGTTCTGTTACACATAAGGTCACCATAAGTTGGAGTCAACTTGATGGCAACTAACAACAATGACAACTGAGCATTTAACTCTCTCTCAGATGCTGTTCTAAATACTTTAGATGTAACCCTCACCCCACCAAAGAGTTCGATTCTATTATAGTCATAGTCATCACCCTCAAACACAAGACACCAACACTCTGCAACACATAGGTAATGACCAGCAGGTCCAGGATTCAGACACAGGCATCCTGGCTTCAATCCACCACCTGCCTCTGCATCTTAGGCTGCTTCTCTTATTCTCTAAGTAGACCATTAACCACTTTCACTATTGATTGAGATTTCTATTAGCCTCACAGGAGTTACACGCAATACTTTCTGCATCAAGAAGCACTATATCTAGTAGTACTAGCAAACTGTAAAGTCCCATTTCAGAAATAAAAAAAAAAAATTAAGTGATGTTTCAAATTGTACTTCAGAAGTTTACAAATGCACGGCACTTTTTTTGCTGTTTCAAACTCCTTCAAACATTTTAATTGCCTTATTATTTTGTTTTGAGTGATCAGGATTGTTTTATTCCTTGTTACCTGGAAGTTTTAATTAAAACTAGCATTTATGGAGTTCTGGCAAAATGGCGCTCTAGGCAGAAGCACCACGCCATCCCTCCACAGCAAAGATCCAAAAAACTAAGCTGAACAGAGAATACAACAATCCTGAAACCCTAAAACATCAAATGATGAGATAAAGAACTCAGCCCAGCACCAAATGGAGTGAGAAAACTGATAGAGAATGGAGAGCCAGGAGAGATTCATGCAGAGGTCCCCTACCAGATAACGCAACGCGGATCCACCATCTTGGACTCCTATCGGAGACCAGCAAACGGGGGTACGAGAAAGCAGCCTCACGGAGCGTCCAGCAGGAGAAAAAACAACTGGTAATTTGTGGTGTGCGCTTTCCCACCCCCCACTCCTCTTCGCCCCGGCTTGGCCTCCTCTGCTT
Source organism: Trichechus manatus latirostris (assembly GCF_000243295.1). NCBI lineage: Eukaryota > Metazoa > Chordata > Mammalia > Sirenia > Trichechidae > Trichechus > Trichechus manatus. The sequence continues at coordinate 3,685,482 of NW_004444083.1, read as the reverse complement.
CCTGCCACCATGGTCTCTTGACCGGGAAGCGCCGGCTGCTTGGATTCCACACACCCAAGCGGGCGGCTCTCTGGGTGCCATTTGTTGGCTGCTAGTGTTGCTTTTTTTTTCTGCTTCTTTTGATTTCTCACTTGCCTCTCGCCACCTCCCCCTCCTTTCACTCAAGTGCTTGGCTCCGTGTGCCATCTTTGCTTCTTCCTGAGGGGCTCCAGAGCACCAGCAATTTGTGATATACACTTTCCCACTCTCTACCCTTCTTCACCCACACTCGACCTCCTCTCCTTCCCGTGGACACGGTTTCTTGTCCAGAAAAACCAGCCCGCACTAGCTGGCTCTCTGAGTGCCATTTGTTGGCTGCTGGTGTTGCTTTTTTTTTTTTTTTTTCCTGCTTCTTTGGATTTCTTGCTTGCCTCTCGCCACCTCCCCCTCCTTTCGCTCTAGTGCCTGGCTCCATGCGCCATCTTTGCTTCTTCCTGGGGGGCTGCGGAGCTCTATTTGAGTGTGGAGCTGCTTCCCGATCTGGGCTGCCGTGCTGGTGGGATCTCAGGGCTTTGGTTCTTTTGTTCATTTTGAATTGTTTGTTTGTTTTCTTTTCCTTTTCTTGAGTTGGGAGCCCTTTCTGGCCAGGCAGAGCTGAGTGGCAAGGAACTCCCCTTCAGCTTCCACAGACGTGCAGAGGGATCCCTGAGCGCATTTCTTTTTTTGTTGGTTTTTTTTTTCTGTTTTTTTTTTGGTGGGGGGGCCTTTCTTGTTCTTTTTTTTTTTTAATTTCTTTTGTTTTCTTTTCCCCTTTTTGTCTTTCTTCATTGCTCAGTTTCTTGTCTCTCTATATCTTCCTTCTCTTTCTGATCCCTGAGTACCAGGTGTTGTATACCTCTATGCCTTCTAGCCAGGGTGTACTGCGACACCTGAGAGCGACTTCTTCAGACGTCATAGCTGCATTGGTGGGATCCCTGGGAACTTTGAGGTTCTTTAACCTTTCTGATATTTATTTATTCATTCTTTTCTTTCTTTCCTCTTCCCCTTTCTGTTTTTCTCCATTTCATAGTCTCTCATGTCTCCATTTGAACAGCAAGCCCCCCTAGCATTCTTTTTTGTTTGTTTGTATGTTTTTTGGCTCCTGTTCCTCTCTTCTCTCTCTCATATCCATCTTAGCTCCACACATAACAATCTCCCCGCTGCATCCTGCCTACCTGCACCGTGAGCTTGACATCACACCACCAAGCAGTACAGGCATGGCCTACTGGAACCTGCCCTGCACTGATTACCGACCCGCCCTGGTGGCTGTAGTATGTGCCACAAACAACCCATCCCAGTAACTCCTCTTCAGCTAGACCTGCCCTAATGTACAATATCTGAGTGACTGACCCTGCCAGTTGAAGAAGGAGGCAAAAAGTATTGAGCGCACAGACTAGCAAACAACAAAGAGCACACAGTCCGCCTGCTCAGACATTGTCAATTTTTTTTTTTTAAAAAGGGAAGAAACAAACAAATCTACAATCAATAAACGAGAAAAATAACTACTGAATGCCCC
>NW_004444083.1:3653306-3677926 GCF_000243295.1 Trichechus manatus latirostris | reverse complement strand
TAGAGGGTTAATATGTTGTGGGGTTGTTAACCAATGTCATAAAACAACATGTGTACTACTGTTTCATGAGAAACTGTTTGTTCTGTAAGCCTTCACCTGAAGTACAATAAAATATAAAAAATAAAAAAAATAAAAAAAAAACTAGCTTTTATTTCTGCTTCAGATCAAATTCTTGCTTTGTAATCTAGATGAAACCAAGTAGGCAATAAGAAGAGAAAATGATTATGTAAAAAGCTAGAAGTAACTACAAAATGTATATAATAAATACAACAGTACGTACATCAATAAATGTGTAGTGAATAAAAGAAACTTATTAATCAGTGTTTGATAACAGCTTTTAAAACTCTTTCATGCCCAGTGGTACATATAATGACCATGAACGTTTTCAGCCTCTAGGGTTTACTGGGAAGCTGTTGTACCACCGGCAGTGCACGCTACTGAAAGACAGGGGCCTTTATGACTACTTGAAACCCAAGACACGGGCATGTGCTTCAAATTACTGTTTTTACACAGGATATTGTATAATATGAATTTCTGGTAAGAAAAAAGGAAATTTTGACATTTTTTATTTATTACACATATGTACCAACAGACCCCGGTGGGGACTCTGGGGTATAATTAGTGGTACTTCATATGCATCACCAAATACTTACCATAGGCTTGTGGGAGGGAGCAAGAAAAACAATCCATACAACCTACCGAAAATTCATACACACTCAATGATTCAGCATCCTTCTATTAATGAAAACACATAGTATCAACAAAAAATTCAAAGCAGAAAATAATTGGGTCACCAAAGGGTTAAACTGCTTTTCGCTTCCCTCCGGAAATCCTTTCTGAAAGTCCTCGCAATAATAGAGAAATTATTTTCAAGTGATAGCATTAACCTCAAAGAAATATCATCTATTTTCTATGAGTTTGCTGAAAGCAAGCTTAGGATCCTACAAGGCAAATGGAACGATTTTAGTTACTTCAAACCAAAAGAGAAACAAAAACCAGTTGCCATCGAGTTGATTTCAACTCACGGTGACCCAGTGTGTTGCAGAGCAGAACTGCTTCCTAGGGTTTTCAATGGCTGTGACCTTTCAGAAGCAGATCACCAGGCCTTTCTTCTGAGGTGCCTCTCAGTGGGTTTGAACCGCCAACCTTTAGGTTAGTAGCCTTGAGCTTCACTATTTATGCCACCCAAACAAAAGGGCATTAATACAAGGAATTGACTGTTTACAAGGGGCTGAAAAAGCAAACATGAGAAGAAAGGGGTTTGGAGAAGCAAAAGGAAAATGGGGGTGATAGTAGCAGAAGCAAGCCACCACTGCTCCCAGGCTAGATTTCACAGCCTGTTGCTGGGCTGTTGGAGATGCTGTCAGTTTCTGCAGAGCAAGTAGCAAGGGCAACTGTGGGGCTGAGAGGCCTTTAGATGTAACCCATGCAGACACTGCCTGTCTAAGGCTGTTACTACTATAGAAAAATAAGCATATATCACCCTCGTAAATCTTCCTGAAACCCCTTCGTGTGAACTTCTAAGCATCCTTCCCAGCCCAACTCTTCTATCCAAAATAAAAGAAGCACAGGAATTTGCCTAGAGGCATTGATAATTGTCTAAGTATTTGAAGAGGTCCTGGTGGCGCTGTGGTTAGGCGTTCAGCTGCTAACCAGAAGGTCGGCAGTTCGAATCCACCAGCCACTCCTTGGAAACCCTATGGGGCAGTTCTAGTCTGTCCCATAGAGTAGCTATGAGTCGGAATCGACTCTTCGGCAAAGGGTTTAAGTATCTGAAAATAAAAATAGTACACATTGTCTATTACCTAGAGGGATTTTTAAATATCTGTTTTCTATCTACGTTTGATTTTTTTTTTTAATTGGCATTATCATTACTAGTATTTTTCTACTTTCTCTTCAACAACTGCTTTTCAGCCTTGTCAACTTGCAATTCTTTCTTGTCATCATAAGGATAATACATACCAAATCAAAACCAAACCCACCGCCATCGAGTCGATTCTGACTCATGGCAACCCTATATACCTGCCCCTTAAAGGACTGTGGAATTATTGAGTGAGGGGTATAAAGTTGTTAGGAAAGAGTTAATGAAAGAACAATTCCAATCGTCAAGTGCCACTGCAACTCCAAGAATATCATACTAAGTCATCGAAGGAGGACAGTGATGATGTTCACGTGCTTTATTATAGTTCTTACAGATCGTAGTTATTTCAAGGAGATTGCTTTATTCTGATCCGCGCAGTCGATTTTGAGGTTGATGGCATTTAATTTTACGTATGCATTCAGAGAGAAATGAGATGGCTTGCTGGTGACATACATTTCTGGATTTTTCTTTTATTAGATTGCAAAAGTGGGTACTTAGGCTTGCATTACTTATTTGAAGAAAAAAAAAATCAGGATCAGCCCAAGTTTCATGTTAGGTAAAACAGGGACATTCTGAAAATTAATTAATCTTCTCTGGCACTGCAGCTGCCTTACATGCATTTGGATCAAATGCTGAATGTCATCTGCAGCCAAGTTAATTTCACCAAGGGCCAAGACAATGGTGATACATTAGGCATGGCTAGTCAAGTGCATCTTGTCCATCAGCTCAGTGCGGAATCTGCTGAGCCCAGGGATTTAGACTCCTCAAAACAACTTTATCTCCTTAGGTGTTTTCCCAAGTGCTCGGAGCCTCCTGGCAGATTGATTTAGGCTGAGGTTCCTTCTACCTGGATGCAGGAAAGGGTCTTCTCTCCTCGTTGTCAGTTCTTAACCTGTATGTTCAAGTACATTCAAGTAAATGGAATGTGAAGGACTGTGTTAGCTTGTGGAAGGCATTTAAGAGGAGAATCACCCTTCAAAAGTGAAGTCGAGGAATCAGGTTTACTGTGGGATGAATACTGGTGAGCAATCAAGAAGTAGACAATGCTAGTAAGGTTATCTCAAAAACAAACACACCCCAACAATATAAAATGAGGGTGACCATCTGTCAGTTCTTAAAACTTCATTCAGAACAGCATAAAATCATGGTTAAGAACACCAAGTCTAGAATCAGGTGGGGTCCCTGTTGTTGTTCTGTGTCGTAGAGTGGATTCCAATGCATAGCGACCCTATAGGACAAAGTAGACTGCCTCATAGGGTTTCCTAGGCTGGAATCTTTACAGAAGCAGATTGCCAGGTCTTTCCTCCCACAAAGCAGCTGGTGGGTTCGGAACGCCTACCTTTCGGTTAGCAGCCAAGCACTTAACCATTGCACCACCTAGTGGCTCCTTGGCAGAGTCCCTAGGTGGTGCAATCAGTAAACGCACTCAGCTGTGAACCAAAATGTTGGGGGTTCAAATTCTCCCCAAGGGTGCCTCAGAAGAAAGACTTGGTGATCTACTTCCAAAAAATTAACAATTGGAAACCCTCTGGAGCACAGTTCTCCTTGGACACACACGGGGGTCTCTGTGAGTCAGAATTGGCTAGATAGCAAGTGGTAGGAAAAAACCAAACCCATTGCCTTCGAGTTGATTCCGACTGACAGCCACCCTATAGGACGGAGTAGAACTGCCCCCATAGGGTGTTCAGGGCTGTAAATATTCACAGAAGCAGACTGTCACATCTTTCTCCCATGGAAGAGCTGTGGGTTCAAACCTCTGACCTTTTGGTTAGCAGTTGAGCACTTTAACCACTGTGCAACTAGGGCTCCAAGTTGTAGCCTGGGTTTAAATCTTGCCTCTGTCACTTGGTAAACATTGGATTTCGAGATAATTACTTAACTGCTCTGGGGCTCAGTTTCCCTACTTATAAAACGGAAAAGATCACAGTGCCTATTTCATAGGGCTATTATGAGGATTAAATGACTTAAAAATCTCTAAAGAGCTTAAGTGGTGCTTGGCACATAGAAAGCGCTACATATGTGTTTGTCAAATAAATAAATTCCTTTCTTGAGAGAGGAGCATTGCTCCTAGCTCTGTACACACAACATACGCACACCCCGGTGCTGAAGCAATAAATCCTTCTGAGCAAGAAAATCACAGATTCCCAGAGCTGTATTTTCAGAGTCACGCATGGTGCATCCAGACATTGGCTATTGAATCTTTCCAAAAACAAACAAGAGAGAATTTACACAAATAAACTTCTCCTTTTACAGAAGAGAATGCTGCTGTACAGGAAGATCAAGTGTTTTCCCTGAGACGACTCAAAGAACTCAACCCCTTCCCCGTGCTTAATGCTCCACTAGGCTCACTTGCTCTCAGGCAAAAAGCAACACCAAATTAATATGGAATTTTTAAAAAATGTGAAATTCAAGGCAATTTAAGAAGTAAGAGTACATATAGAGAAAGGTATCCACTGTATGAAGTGTATACAACTTTTTAGAAACGGGAACTTTTCTTGTTATTGCTGCAGAAAATTAACGGAGTGAGTACTGCTAACTGGACTTAAGTCTCCATTCGAATTTTCTAAATAAGAGAAGAGCTAGAGTATGTCGCTAGCTTTAAAAAAGAAAAAGAAAAACCAGTGGGGCATGCAAGATACCTGGAAAGTCACACAAGTGTGATTTGATTCTTCTAGGAAAGACAAAATATTATCAAGGCAAGTGTGGGAGAATGGAAAGCTGTAAGGCTGCTCATTATGGTGGGATGTGTCACCTTTCAAGTTAAAAGAAGGGAAGAAGTGAATGCAAGAAGACTTGGGGGAAGGAATGATGGACCTGTTCAACTTTCCCCTCCAAATAACTCATTCATGAGTTTTGAAAAACAGTAATCTTTGTCCATAAAAGTTTCTTCGTGGCAACTCCTGTTTGTGCAAGAATTCTTGGATTTCACCCAGTCCAGCCCTGTCTTGCAGAGAAAGGAAGGAAAGAAGGGAGGGAGGGAAGGAGAGAAGAAAGAGAGAGAGAAGAGAGAATTTTCAGTCATTCCCATGTTAAGGCAAAGCTTGGAGAAAAAAAAATCACTAACTTCTAAAATTTCTAGTTTTCCCTAGTATTCCCAAAGCAATATATGTTCATTGCAAAAAATAGAAAATTTAGGAAAACATAGGAGAAAATCAAACTCACTTTAATTACCTCACTCCACTATGAGCATGTGAGTATCTTGCTATCTCATTAGCGGCCCACCTATCCATCCCCCCCAGAAAACCAAACTCATTGCCATCAAGTTGATTCCAACTCATAGCGACCCTATAGGACAGAAGAGAACTGCCCCATAGAGTTTCCAAGGAGCGCCTGGTGGATTTGAACTGCTGACCTTTTGGTTAGCAGTCATAGCACTTAACCACTACACCACCAGGGTTTCCCACCTATCCCCAGGACCTATGAATTCATACAGATTTTTTTCATATCAAATTGATATGTAAGAATTCAGCCTTTTGTTTTACTTTTACACTTAATTATATTAAGAACCTTTTCCTATACTCTTAAATATTCTTCATAAATTTGGATTGTTTGGCTCTACTATAATTTATCTACTGAGTTATGTAAGTTATCTAATCAGCCATTTACTGTTGGATGTTGTTTCTGTTATTTGCCTAAAATAAATAATAATTGTTCATGAATCTTTATGCACTTCTGTGGTTATTTCCTCAGGAGAATTTTCTAGAAATAGAAATTCTAGATCAAAATGTACTAGTATTTTAAAATATTTAATATATACTATGGTATATCATGATATACAACATCATGATAAATGGAGAAAATATTGAAGCTGTCAAGGATTTCATTTTACTTGGATCTACAATCAGTGCCCATAGAAGCAGTGGTAAAGAAATCAAACAATGTATTGCATTGGACACATCTGCTGCAAAAGACCTCTTTGAAGTGTTAAAAAAAAAAAAAAAAAGATGTCAGTTTGAGGACTAAGGTGCACCTGACCCAAGCCATGATATTTTCAATCACCTCTATGCAGGTGAAAGCTGGACAATGAATATGGAAGACCAAAGAAGAATTGATGCCTTTAAATTATGGTGTTGGCGAAGAATACTGAATATATCATGAATTGCCAGAAAGAACAAATCTGTCTTGGAAGTACGGCCAGAATGCTCCTTAGAAGCGAGGATGGTGAGACTTCATCTCACATACTTTGGACCAGCCCCTGGGGAAGGACATCATGCTTGGTAAAGTAGAGGGTCATCGAAAAAGGGGAAGATCCTCAATGAGATAGATTGACACAGTGGCTTCAACGATGGGCTCAAGCATGACAACAATTGAGAGGATGGCATAGGACCGGGCACTGTTTTGTTCTGGTGTACATAATATCACTATGATTCAGAACCGACTTGATAGCATCTAACAACAATTGTGTTTTTTCTGGTTTTTGTTAGATTTGAATATTAATTTTCTTCTCCAATATAAAAAAATCCTGAGTTTATCAAGTCAGCTGTTTTTCTTTCTAATTGGTGATTTTCACTTTTATCTGTATTATGCCATTCCCATGTGCTTTCCTTTGAGTTATTTGCTATTATTATCTTCTTGAAAGATTAAGTGATTCATTTGTAGTCTTTTTACAGAAATAGTGCTAACATTTTAAATGAAATATCTCATTTAACCCTAAAACCAAGAAAAACGAAACCCATTGCCATTGAGTCCATTCCAACTCATGGCGACCTCATGTGTAACACAGTAGAACGGCTCCATAGGGTTTTCTTGGCTGCAATCTTTATAGAAGCAGATTACCAGGTTTTCTTCCGTGGCACTGCTGGATGGGTTCAAACTCCCAACCCTCAGGTTAGTAGCCTAGCACAAAATATTTGCACCACCCAGGGACCTCCCACTTAACCCTAACAAGAACTAAATAGATGTTATTATTTGCTCCATTTTATAGATTTAAAAACGGACTTACGGAAGTTAAGCAACTTTCAGAGATCACAGAGCAAGCAGATGGTGAAATCTGGGCTTGGGCTCCTCAACATCGTGCAAGGATTGAAAGACAATGACCTTGGCTGTGAGCACAAATCCATCTATGGGCACATCCCCTGAGATGAACAGGTCCTGGTTCTTTCTGAGTGTGAAGAATAATTTGCACATTTTTCTTTCACTCAAGAGCTACAAGAGACAGACTTCTTGGCTGTATTTTGATTTTCAAAGTCCAAAAGATAGCAAAGTTTAATTGAAAATTTAATATCAATTTCTTATTGTTGCATGAGAAAATGCATCAAGGAATTCACTGTGGCTCCTTGTGTGTGATCACTTCTTATGACTATTCCAGGAACACTTGGAAAGGCTACATTGTCTGCTTACAGAATGGGACGTCCACTAGATTAAACAAGTTGAATTTATTAAATGTTATTCAAATCTCTTTCTTTTTTATTCCCTTTTTATTCATCATTTATTTTATTAAATCCCAAATATCCTCATATGCTTCTTTAGTCACAGCCTGAGAGCGGTGTAATGTTTTCCACTGAATGCCTTTGTACCTTCAGTTCTCCTGTGTGTAATAATAACAATGCCTTCCCCACTCTCTATTTGCTTGTTTTGACCTAGTTTATCTTTGCCTTTTCTTCTGTTTTCCAAGTTTGTTTGTCATTTGGTTTGACGTAAGAATCCAGTATAGACTACTATTTGGATTTTGGATTTTGAAAGCCCGAGATCGTTTTCTTTGAATACCAAGATTATCCCCTTCATATTTATTCTGATAATTGATTCCATTCATATTTCTTCTGTTATCTTGTTTTAGGGTTTCAGTTTTCATTGCTTTTTTAATTTTTTTTTTTTTTTTATTCTTTTTCCCTGTTCGCCATTTCCCAAATACTCTGATGTGATTGAGATTTTGGTTATACTGTTTGCAGCCCTATATAAATAAAGTCTAGCTCTTGAGCTGGAATCCAGTCTTATCTACTTCTATAACCTCCAGGCATCCCATGATAACTCCCATTCCACCCACATTTCCAGGAAGCCTGAACTGCCTGGAGTCCTTGACAACACAATGCTCGTTTATCCTCTTTGCCTTGACTCTTGATGTTCCCTTGTCTGTATTGTTCTTGCCATATTTTTCCACCTGGCTGCCTTTTATTGCCTCTCCCAGAACCATTCTGCTGTCGTCTTCCCCAGAAGCTTTCTCTGAATTACCCTCTGGGGCCAGATGCCTTCTAATATGTTCTCATATCACCCTGCAGCCTTCTCCCTGTGAGCTCCATCAGATTCTCTTTTGCAAGAGTAAGTTTATAAATTATACATAAGTGAATGTGGGGGAGCCTTCTGTTTATCATTGCAGTATTTCTTCATGAGAGATTTGGCGATTTGCTAATAGAAATGTAGAACTTTCTTTTAAACTAAAAAAAAAAAAAAAAACAGCTGCTGTCATTTGGGCTTACAAACTAAATGGTTCTCTTTATTTGGACAAGGGACGCGATCATAACAAAAACAACGAACGCAGCACAGCAAAGAACAGCATCCTGCATACACGGGAATGGATTTGGGAGGCCACCTGTCTGTTGAGGCAATATATTGAGATCCATAAAGGCAGTGTTCTACATTATCCTCAAATAGCTTCACTCCACACTTGGTCAACAATAGCTCTTGCAGTCACTCAGCCACGTGTCAGAGGCGGGCAGCAAGAAATGACATCCATGCCAGCAGCTCGGCTCCAGGATAAACAAGGAAGCCCTGAGAAGCCCTCTCTTAACTTTTTCTTTTTCTTGGTTCAGCAGTGGCTCAGATCACAGCCTTAGGTTGGGAAATCACATTTCTCCAAGCAGAGGCCGGGAGCTCCAACAAAAATGACAGATGACACAGAGTCCTCAAGAAAGCACGCCTTGGTGACCCAGTCTGCTTTACACAGATGCTGCCTGCACGCAGGGCAAGTACTCATTCCTTTATGGATTCTTTATAGCATCAATAAAATAAACCTTCACAAAGCTCCACACCCTGAGGGAAATAAATTCGGGGGGCCTTGCCAACTTGGCAAGCCAATCTCACAATGATGCTGTGCTGACAGATAGCACCTCTTTCTGCCTGATTCCCACTTTCAGAGCAACAGTGAGAGACATTTGCAACTTTTGAAGAAGTGAGAGCAACTGTCAAAGCAGGCACGGAAGGAGCAGGAAGACAGGCCAAGGGGCCACCTCAGAGGACACCAGGGTAGACACAACTTACAGTCGAGTAACTAAGGTACAGCAGGCAGGGCATCTGCCCTGGATGCCACTTGAGGAGTGGCACTATTATGGATTGCATTGTGTCCCCCCACAATGTGTATCAAATTGGCTAAGCTGTGATTCCTGATATTGTGTAATTGTCATCTGATGTGATTCCGATGTGTTGTAAATCCTACCTCTATGATGTTAATGAGGTGGGATTAGCAGCAGTTATGTTAGAGGCAGGACTCAATCTACAAGATTAGGTTTTGTCTTAAATCAGTCTCTTCTGAGATACAAAAGAGAGAAGTGAGCAGAGAGACAGGGGGACCTCATACCACCAAGAAACAAGAGCCAGGAGAATAGCGTGTCCTCTGGACCTGAGCTCCCTGCACTAAGAAGCTCCTCAACCAGGGAAGATTGATGACAAGGACCTTCCCCCAGAGCTGACAGAGAGAGAAAGACTCCCCTGTAGCTGGCACCCTGAATTTGGACTTTTAGCCTCCTAGACTGTGAGAGAATAAATTTCTCTTTATTAAAGCCATCTACTTGTGGTATTTCTTTTATAGCAGCACTAGATAACTAAGAAAGGCACTAGTGAGCAATTTCCCTTGGTCATCTAAGTTTCCATTGCCAGCAGCAAGAGATCATTCAGCAATTTAAAACTAATTGTCATAGGCGCTATTTTCCATAGACAAGTTCCTGACAACTCCTCAGGGCTGTGGAGGGGTGGGGGGATAAAAAAATAAATAACACTAGATATGCTGCCTGCCTTCTTGGAAGAAGTTATAAGATAGGGCTCACTTTATACACTACAGCAAAGCTTGTATTCCCAGAGACTACCAGGAATCAGGGGCTACTGCTGTCCTCGCTATTCATGGGTGGAATTGACTCTTGCCTCCTCCAACTTAGTCAGTCAGAATTCTTTTGGTGGCAAGTGACAGAAACTGCAATTCAAACTTGCTCAAGCAAGAAGAAAGGAAAGAGGAGGAGAAGGAAGAAGAGAAGGAGGAAGGAGAAAAAAGAAGAAGGGGGAGAAGAGGAGAAAAGGCAAGAAAGAAAAAAAAAAGACAAAAAAGGAGCTTACTTAACGGAAAGTCCAGAACCGGGGCTGGATCTGGAACATAAATGACATCATTATGGCACAGTCTTGCTTTCCTCGTCCCTTGTCTCTGGTTCTGTCTGTGTAGACTCTACTCTGAGCCAGGCTTTTCCCTTTGTGTGGGAAGAGGAAATTGTAGGAGCTCCAGCTTATGCTTTATAATCTTCGCAGCCTCCAAAAAAAAAAAAAAGTTTCTACTAATAAAAGCATTAGAAGACTGTGGGTCCCACAGTTGTGATCCCTAATCACTACCCCACAGCCCACCCAGTGTATGGCCCCTCCAGTTATACTCCTGACCCTGCCTACCTCCTGCCTTCCCAGGACTCAGAAACCAGGAGGCCAATTAGAAAGAAAAGCTAGAGCAGGAGAGGGAGAAGACAGAATCTGAGGAGCTGATTTTAGCCTCCAGAAATGTAGTAAAGCCTCCCATTTGTGGTATTTTTGTTACAGCGGCACTACATAACTAACACACAGCCATAATAAAGTACTGCAAACTGGGTGGCTTAAAAGAACAGAAATTTACCTTCTCACTATTTTAAAACTTAGGTTCTTATTTCCTTGCTGGCTAACTGCTAAGGGCTGTGCCCAGCTCCTAGAAGCTGCCCACATTCCTTGCCATGTGGCCTCCTCCATTTTCATGACCAGCAACAGAGAAACTCCCTCACATTGAATCTCTCACAGTTTGAATCTTTGACTCCAGGAAGAGTCCAGTCCCTTTTTAGGGATCACCTGATTGGGTCAGGCTCACCAAGGATAATCTCCTTACCTTAAGGTCAACTAATTTGGGATCTGAATTACATCTGCAAAATCCCTTCATGACAGCACCTAGACTAGTGTTTCATTGAATAACTGGGAGAAGGTGTGTATACACTAGGAGGAGTGGGAGTCTTAAGGGTAATCATAGAATTCTGCCTACCACTGTGTGTCAGGAAACCCTGGTAGCATAGTGGTTAAGAGCTACGTCTGCTAACCAAGAGGTTGGCAGTTTGAATCTACCAGACAATCTCTGGAAACTCTATGGGGCAGTTCTACTCTATCCTACAGGGTCGCTATGGGTTAGAATCAACTCAACGGTGACGGGTTTGGTTTGGTTTATTGTGCGTTAGGGAGAACTTACCTGAGGAAGTGATAATGCAGTTGGGGCCTAAAAGATGCCTTAGCTAGATGAGGAGGGGAAAGGAGAATTTCAGGCAGAGTAAGAGGGAAGTGCCTGCTCTCCTGAAACTGAAAGGAGGCCCACAAGACAACAGTACAGAGAATGATGGCAAGAATGATTTAAGGTGTGGATGGATGGAATGAAAGAGCCCAATCATGTAGGGCTGCATAGGCCATGAGAGGACTCTGGAGAGTAAGCAGTTGAGTCCTCCCCCTCTGTAGGGGGCGCTCACAGCCACAGGCTGAGGGAGAATCTCTCTCAGCCACCTACAGAATTTACGACTCTGGAAAAGTCACAAACATTTAGCAACTGATTTGGCAGGGACACCAGCCTTAGTGTTGGTCCATGCTCCCTTCTATAGGCCCTGCTGTGTTGGCATTAACCTTTTGTTGCTGGTTTGTAGGGAGGTCTAGGGGGTACTAGGGAGGAAATAGTGGGGAACCCTTGATAGGATAACCATATAATTTATCACCTAAATTGGAACACTTTCGAGAGTGAACCAAACCAAACCCATATTGACCCTACAGGACAGAGTAGAACTGCCCCATAGGATTTCCAAGGAGAAACTGGTGGATTCGCACCAACCTTTTGGTTAGCAGCCAAGTTCTTAACCACTATACCACCAGGGCTTCTTTGAGAGTGAAAGGGGGTACAAATAATTACACTAAGACAGTAGGTATAAACCAAGAGCTGTCCTGCGAAAAGCAGGAATTATGGTTACCTCAGCTTTGGGGGATTCAAGGCAATGATCATTTACCAATCAAAAAAAAATTTTTTTTTTAATGTTTTAACAAAGCACACTCATATCAGTGTGTTTTGACTACATATCAGCACTGTGCGCTCAAAGTTAGTAGACTTGAATTCAGTAATTAATATGGTACTGTCACCCTGAGAAACTGTTCTCACACCTCGATTTCCCTACCTTGAAAGCAAGTTTATTATTGCTTCTCCCTAGTTCATTCTGTTGAAATGGATTTATTTATAAGCACTTTTTTTTTCAATGTGTAAATTGTAAAATATTTCATGTGGCTTTCCGCTGTAATAGCACCAAGGAGAAACGTGATAAGACATATAAAAATTCCTGAGTGAACAACAGTGAGAATTGTGCTGATAGATGGCATATCTTTTTACGGTTGGGGTTGTTTAATCCCTGAGTATAAAGCCTGGACTGCGTCTTCAATTCCCTGTGTACAAAGGGCCATTCTCTGTAGGAAGTCGGCCAGCTGTCACTTAGCTCTGTCCTAGGCAGAGAAGAGAAAAGCTCCACCAATTCCACAAGGGTTGTATTTCCCACCCTTCTCCATTTATCTGCATTTTCCCCATTCCTCAGAGCCTACCTCAGACCTGTCATCCTTGGGAATTCTTGGCTCATGACACCAGCTAGTAACTCTTTCTTCCTTGAGTAACTCATTGTATGCCCTTCGTGCCCATCACGTGATGGATGTTTTATCATATCACGCCGTGTTCGATAAGTCTCTATTTTTCAACATGTCCCATTTTTGTGTCACTTCCTGCAACCAAATCCTAGAGTATAACAAATTGGACTAATCAGTTTGAGCTGCTCACTCTGGGAGGGCCCTCACTGCTGCTGGGACCAGGTGGCTAAAATTTCACATGGCAGGGATGAAGAGGAAAAGGCTGCCAACTGGTTGTAAAACTGCTCTGAGGCTGATGTAGACTCAGTCAGCGAATCACAAGGGCTTTTCAGGGCAGCAGACCAGTAACAGCACACCCTGTCCCTGCTTCGCCCCCGTCTGCCATTGCGACACAAAGACTTCTTTTTGCCTTCAAACCTACCCTCGAAGTTCATCTTAACCTCAGTACTTCCTAAACAGTATGGAGAAACCTACTCATTGTGGTCTGCCCTGTAAGGGAGTACCTCTAAGTATTGTAGCCTCCCCACTATCTAAAGCAGGTGTTGACAAACTTTTCCTATGAAGGCCAGATAGTAAATATTTTAGGCTTTGTGGGCCATATAGTCTCTGTAGCAATAATTCAACTCTGCTGTTGTAGCAAAAAAAGCACCAAGGACAATCAAGGAATAAATGAGCATGGCTGTGTTCTAATAAAACTTTTTTTACAAAAAGGCAGGTGGCAAACTGGATTTGGCCCACGGGCCATAGTTGGGCAACCTCTGGTCTAAAGCACGTCTTAACATAGGTTAAGGGTGTGCAAGGCAAGGTGCCTGATTCATAAAATGCTTTAATTTTGCATTTCTCAGCCTCTCCTCGTCCCTCTCTTACATTGTGTCCTTAGTTTCTCAATGACAATAATCATGGATTTGACAGGGTATCCCATTCAGGATCACAGGAAAAATGTATATTTTTTAATCTATGGCTCATACTTTCCTATTTCTACAGGCAAAGTCTCTTAGGAAGGAATAACTAATATAAAATTTTATCTCTAGGGCCACTTATTCGTCTTGTATACTGAGCAAAATAATCCAAGAAGCTGTACTATATGAAGAAGAATGCGGCATCAGGATTGGAGGAAGATTCGTTAACAACCTGCGTTATGCAGATGACACATCCTTGTTTGCTGAAAGTGAAGAGAACCTGAAGCACTTACTGATGAAG
Source organism: Trichechus manatus latirostris (assembly GCF_000243295.1). Taxonomy (NCBI): domain Eukaryota; kingdom Metazoa; phylum Chordata; class Mammalia; order Sirenia; family Trichechidae; genus Trichechus; species Trichechus manatus. The sequence goes on along the minus strand of NW_004444083.1, from coordinate 3,664,059 downwards.
GTCAAAGACCATAGCCTTCAGTATGGATTACATCTCAACATAAAGAAAACAAAAATCCTCACAAATGGACCAGTAAGCAACATCATGATAAACGGAAAAAGGATTGAAGTCGTCCAGGATCTCATTTTACTTGGATCCATAATCAATGGCCATGGAAGCAGCAGTCAAGAAATCAAATGACACATTGCATTAGGCAAATCTAATGCAAAATACCTCTTTAAAGTGTTAAAAAGGAAAGATGTCAGTTTGAGGACTGCAGTGCTCCTGACCCAAGCTATGGTGTTTTCAATCACCTCATATGCTTGTGAAAGCTGTGTAATGAATAAGGAAGACCAAAGAAGAATTGAGGCCTTTGAATTATGGCACTGGTGAAGAATACTGAATATACCATGGACTGCCAGAACAACAAACAAATCTGTCTTGGAAGAAGTACAGCCAGAATGCTCCTCAGAAGTAAGGATGGAGAAAATTTGTCTCACATAATTTGGACATGTTGTCAGGAGGGACCAGCCCCTGGAGAAGGTCATCATGCATGATAAAGTAGAGGGTCAGTGAGAAAAAGACCCTCAACCAGATGGACTGACACAGTGGCTGCAACAATGGGCTCAAATATAACGATGATTGTGAGGATGTCGCAGGACTGGGCAGAACTTTGTTCTGTTGTACATGTGGTCACTATGAGTTGCAATTGGCTCAATGGCACCCAACAACAACAGGGCCATTTGAAGGCACCAGCATCGATAGGGAAAATTGCAATAGTAAGGGATGTAACCCCATTAGTGATAGATAGCTGCTGTTGTGAAGACTCTGACTCACGGCAGTGTTATGTACAACAGAAAAAAAACATTGCCCAGTCCTGTGTTATCTTTGTAATCACTGGCAAATTCGAGTCCATTATTGTGGCAATCTTTCTCACCGAGGGTCTCTCTCACCCTTGCTGGCCCTCTACTTCACCACAAATGATGTTCTCCTCTAAGAATTGATCCCCTCTGATGATGTATCCAAAGCAAGTGAGTTGAACAATATTTTGTTGTAATTCGTAAGGTTTTTATTGGCTTATTATTGAAAGTAGATCATTAGGCCTTTCTTCCTAGTTTGTCTTAGTCTGGAAAATCTGCTGAAACCTGTGGCATACCTTCCAGCATCACAGTAACACACAAGTCATCACTGTACAAAAACATACAGAGAGATGGTGGGAAAGCCCATCACTCCTGACTTAATTCATCAGGTATTTGCTGACTTATCACATCAGAATTTGTGTGAATAAAAGCTTTTGTCTTGCTGTGTTTTTTAAACTATTTTTCCTATGACGCTGCACTTCTGAAACAATCTGAATTTCTTTTTCCTCAAAGTGACTAGCGTGGTTTCCAGATCTCAATAAATGCATAACTGATTAATGGGAAAATGTTGACTCTGTGCTGGACCGCCATGGATCTGGAGTACTTTCATGCTCTTCCTTCTTTAGTAGGAGTCTGGGAATCAATGTAACTGAATTGCTGACTTTCCATCAAAGCCTCTGAGGACATAGTCTCTACCTCCATCAGATGGAGTGACCCAACCTCAACCTCCGTGAGATTTATTTTCAGAGAAATAAGGAAATTCCAGGACAGCTTTCATATCAACCTGTGGATCCTGTCTTCTTTGTGTGGTATCTCCCTATTTACTCTCTACCTCCCTGTCGAGCTACATATCTTCTCTCTTTATTCTTTTCTTTCATGGGATCTCTCTTTCAAATCCTTGTTTCTACCTTTTTTTCTTCCCACATTACCCAGTTCTTATTAGATGCCTTTCTCCCTCCACTTTAGGAATATTCCTTCAAAATCCTAACTCTGCCTCAATATTTTTATGAATATGCACATGCTAAAATTTTCTCTAATGGACTTGAAAGCAGTCAGGCAGATACATGTACACCAACGTTCATTGTAGCAATATTCACAATTGCCAAAAGGTGAAAACAACCCAAATGTTCATCAGTAGATGAATGAATTCAAAAAAAAAAAAAATGTGGTGTTTACATACATTGGAATATTACTCAGCCATAAAGAGAAATCAAGTCCTACAACTTCATGCTACAATATGATGAACCTTGAAAACGTTATGCTGAGTGAAGTAAGTCAAGCACAAATGGAAAATATTGTATGATCCCACTTCTATGAACTATCTAGAATGGGCAAAGTTACAGACAGCAAATTTGTTAGTGCTTACCAGGGGCAAGAGAGAGGAAGTCATTGTTTAGGAGGCATTGAATATCTGTTAATCGTGATGGAAAATTTGGCCACGGATACTGGTGATGGTTGTACAACATGAATAATAAAATTGATGTCACTGAATTGTACATGTAAAAAATTTTGACTTGGCAAATGTTGTATGACATATATTTACCATAATAGAAAAAAGAAAAAAAAAAACTAATGGATATACATAAATACTAGGAGTACCAAGAATAGCAAAAAAAAAGAAAAAAGTGTTAAAGATTATGAATTAATTTTAGTACTGTCATCTTTTGTAAAATTTCAAAGTTAGTTTAATAATTCTAAGTGTTTTAAATAAAATTAATAGGATTTTTAAAAAATTTTCTACTGATTGTCAAGAAACAGAATTTATGGGAAAGGGCATGCGCCACTGAGTCACATATTGCTATAACAGCTGAAGAAGTAGACAGAGAATCCATCAGCTGCTGTATTACTCACTAAACTTGCCCTTGCTGTGTGGGCTGCTTGACCCCAGGGTCAAGGGTGAAACAGCCAAGTCACCCCTGCCTTTGAGAATCCACACATAAGTCTTTCTGTCAGTGAGCAGGCCACTACAGAGCTTAAAACCAGCAACAGCAGCATCTTCAAACACCAAGCATGAAGTTCAACTGTTTTGAACTCCTTGGAGGAAAAAGTGTTACTGAGGTTAAATGGGTTCTTTCTGAGACCTAGAGAAACTTAACTTGTCTTGAGAGACATAGAAGAAGTTGTAATATAAAAAGATTAGAATTTCACAAATAAAAGTTATTAAAATGCCAGAAGATCCTCAAATGGAAGTCTCACCAAACAAAGCCCTTTCTTAAATTTTAAAGTTAGCTGCCCTCACCTTAATGAGAAAAGCATGTGTTTGTTAAGCCCATGAAACCTTTTCTGCTTTCAGTGAAAACCCAGAATTCCTGCTAAAACGATGAAGCCCTTGTGTGTGTGTATGCGCACATGGGTATGGTGGGTATTCTCAGGGTAATTGGACAGAGGAGAACAGTGATGCTTCAGGGGAGGGTTAGAAGCTGGAATGAGGACCCACCTGTGTTCAACATATACCCACCACACCAGTACAACCATACACCAGTTGCTGAAGGCTGGTGTCCATTTTGATTGGTCAGTGCCCATGCATCGCGGTACTTACATATCTTGACTATCATCCCCAAGGAAAGCCTCTTAAATGTTCTCAGCACCATAAACCCTAATGAGTCTGCTAATTTAAATAATGCTAGAAAAGGTCTCAAAAGACCCTAAAGTGGATTTATAACAACATATTACAGGGACTATTTCTTCTCATTCTCTTTCTGAATCATATCTGTGTTATCTTTCTTTCACATTTTCACTTTTTGTCAGTCAGGAAAAAACTATTGAACATTGCATGATTACATGTCAAATAATACTAAAATTTACTTGCATAAGTTTAAAATAAAGAGGATAAGCTTGGAATGCAGTCTTTCGGCATCACTTTATTTAGATGTTTTACTGGCATAATGTCAGTTTATATAATTAAAAGCTACTTTTTAAGGATTGAAATATTCTAAGAATGAGGAGGACAGCAGTTCCACAGCTAGGTACACTCTCAAAGGAATTGAAAGCAGGGACGCAAACAGACGCTTGTCCACCAATGTTCATTACAGCATTGTTCACAATAGCCAAAGGGTGGAAATAACCCAAGTGTCCATCAACAGATGAATGGGTAAACAGAATGTGGTATATCCATACAAAGGAATATTACTCAGCCATAAAGAGAAATGATATTTTGATATATGTTACAATATCAGTGAACCTTGGGAACATTATGCTGAGTGAAATAAGTCAGATACAAAAATACAAATATTGTAGGATCCCACTATATTAAATTTCTGTAATAGGCAAATGTTTATTAGTGGTTACCAGGGGCAGGAGGGACCATGGGGAATTATTGCCTAAGGGGTAGTGGGTTTCTGTTTAGGGTGATGAAAAGACATTTGGAAATGGATAGTGATGATGTTTGCACAACATGGTAAATTTAATTAATATCACTGAATTGTACACATAAGAATGGTTATAATGGCATATATTTTGATATATATATATTTTTTTTACCACAATAATATAAAATAAAGAATGAGGAACATACAATGTCATCTATTCAGAGTTGGTATCACAAATACAGAATTATTGTATTCATCTCAGTAGCTCAGTCAAAAAGAGAACTTTATGACTTAACATACCCAGATATTAGAAGGCCAAAACATGACAGGGACTCGGGGTCTGGAGCACAGTCAGACTCTTCTCTCTCCAAATCTCAGCTCTGCGTCTTTCTGCAGGCTGGGTCCTTACTCTTACACCTCTTCATGTAGGGAAGAACATGGCTGCTGGCAGCTCTAAGATCATTCCCTTACAGCCTCTGTCCAAAAAGTAGAAATGCCCCCCTCTTTCCCAGCTTCAGTTTTTAAATCCAGAAAAAGGATGAGGATTGGCCTGAGCATGCTCCCCTTTCAGTTGCTACATCTGAAGAACACTAAAAAGACATCTTTCTGTCTTAACATGTGACATTTAACCATTATATTCATGAAGACTTGAGCTTTGAAAGGTCTGGATTCACTGGCAAATATCAGTGACTTATAATTAAACAATATAATCTACTATACTGGCAAATGTTTCAACAGAACAGATGACCTGTCCAGAGTAGTAGAACATCAGAGTAGGTAAAGTGTGTGTGTTCTAGAGTCAGACTTTCTGGGTGTGAGCCTGGCTTTGCTGTTTACTTGGTATCTACCTTTGGGACACTTGCTTAAACTCTTCAAGCTTCAATTTCTTCAGATGACAGTAAAGGTAATGATGCTACTTACCCCAAAAGGGGCAGATTTCTGATAGAATGAGATGGGAGTGGAGCATTATAAGCAAAAAGAAGAGTATAAACCAAGGTACATGGCTAGGGAAACACAAATCATATTCAGGAGTCGACAGATACTTTGAGACAAGAGTTCTCAAAACGGTGATTCCCAGACCACATCCAGCCCACAGACACGATTTGCTGTTATCCTACACATTTTTTTAAACCACTTGACAACATTTCTAAAAATTAGCAGATTTCACATAAAAATCCAAATGTCTGACTTTTCTTTAGAATTTTAAAGATCGTATTCAAACAGCTTGGTACTGGTATAATAATAGACACATAGACCAATGGAATAGAATTGAGAGCCCAGAAATAAATCCATACATCTATGATCAACTGATTTTTACAAGGATGCTAATTCCACCCAATAAGGAAGGAAGTCTCTTCAATAAATGGTGCTGGGAAAACTGGGTTTCTAAATGCAGAAGAATGAACTAGGGTCCAACCCTTACACCACACACAAAAACCAATCCAAAATGGATCAAGGATTTAAAAGCGAAAGCCATAAAATTCTTAGAAGAAAACATAGGGCTGAAGCTGTAGGACCCAGGTTTCTGTGATGAAGTATCAGGTACAACAACAAAAGTATGAGCAGCAAAAGACAAAATAGACAAATGGGACCTCATAAAAATTAAATACTTCTGTGCATCAACAGACTTTATCAAAAAAGTAAAAAGACAGCCTACAGAGTGAGAGAAAAATTTTCAGAACCATATTTCTCATAATGGTCTAATAACCAAAATTTATAGAATATTTCCACAACTTAACAACAAAAAGACAAACAACCCAGTCAAAAACGTGCAAAGGACTTAAACAGACATTCTACCAAAGAGGATATTTAAAGGGCCAACAAGCACATTAAAAGATGTACAAAATCATAAGCCATTGTTGTTACGTGCTGTCAAGTTGATTCTAACTCATAGCAACCCTATAGGACAGAGTAGAATGGCCCCATAGGGTTTGCAAGGAGTGGCTGGTGGAATCCAACTGCCCACCCTTTTGGTTAGCAGCCAAGCTCTTAATCACTATGCCATCAGGGTTCCTCATTAGCCACTGTTGTTGTTCTTGCTGGTGGCATCCAGTCCATTTCTGTCCAGTCCTGCACCATCCTCACAATCGTTGTTATGCTTGAGCCCATTGTTGCAGCCACTGAGTCAATCCATCTCTTTAAGGGTCTTCCTCTTTTTCGCTGACCCTCTACTTTACCAAGCATGATGTCCTTCTCCAGGGGCTGATCCCTCTCAATAACATGTCTAAAGTATGTGAGACATAGTTTTGCAATCCTTGCTTCCGAAGAGCATTCTGCTTGTACTTTTTTCAAGATAGATTTGTTCCTTCTTTTGGCATTGCATGCTATATTCAATATTCTTCACCACCATCACAATTCAAAGGTGTCAGTTCTACATCGGTCTTCTTTATTCATAATCCAGCTTTCACATACATATTAGGTCATTGAAAACACCATGGCTTGGGTCAGGCACATCTGTCTTCAAGGTGATATCTTTGCTTTTCAACACTTTCAAGAGGTCTTTTGCAGCAGATTTGCCCAATGCAGTGTGTCTTTTGATTTCTTGACTGCTGTTTCCATGGGTGCTAATTGTGGATCCAAGTAAAATGAAATCCTTGATGTCTTTTCTCCATTTATCATGCTGTTGCTTATTTGTCCAGTTGTGAGGACTTTTGTTTTCTTTATGTTGAAGTGTAATCCATATTGAAGGCTGTGGTCTTTGATCTTCACCAGTAAGTGCTTCAAGTCCTCTTCACTTTCAGCAAGCAATGCTGTGTCATAATGCAGGTTGATAATGAGTCTTCCTCAGGTCCTGATGCCCCTTTCTTCTTCATATAGTCCAGATTCTCAGATTATTTGCTCAGCATACACATTGAATAGGTATGGCGAAAGGATACAACCCTGACAAGCACCTTTCCTGACCTTAAACCATGCAGTATCCCCTTCTTCTGTCCGAACATCTGCCTCATGATCTATGTACAGGTTCGTCATGAGCACAATTAAGTGTTCTGGAATTCCCATTCTTCACAATGTTATCCATAACTTGTTATGATCCACACAGTCAAATGCATTTGCATAGTCAATAAAACACGGGTAAACATCTTTCTGGTATTTTCTGCTTTCATCCAGAATCCATCTGACATCAGCAATGATATCCCTCGTTCCACATCCTCTTCTGAATCTGGCCTGAATTTCTGGCAGTTCCCTGTTGACATACTGCTGCAGCCACTTTTGAATGATCTTCAACAAAATTTTACTTGTGTGTGATATTAATGATATTGTTCGATAATTTCCACGTTTGGTTGGATCACCTTTCTTGGGAATAGGCATAAATATGGATCTCTTCCAGTCGGTTGGCCAGGTAACTGTCTTCCAAATTTCCTGGCATAGATGAGTGAGCACTTTCAGTGCTGCATGCATTTGTTGAAACATCTCTGTTGGTATTCTGTCAATTCCTGGAGCCTTGGTTTTTGCCAATGCCTTCAGTACAACTTGGACTTCTTCCTTCAGTACCATCGGTTCCTGATCATATGCTACCTACTGAAATGGTTGAATGTCAACCAATTCTTTCTGGTATAGTGACTCTGTGTATTCCTTCCATCTTCTTTTGATGCTTCCTGTGTCATTTAATGTTTTCTCCAAAGAATCCTTGCAACTCAAGGCTTGATTTTTTTCTTCAGTTCTTTCAGCTTGAGAAATGCCAAGTATGTTCTTCCCTTTTGGTTTTCTATCTCCAGCTCTTTGCACATGTCATTATACTTTACTTTGTCTTCTGGAGCTGCCGTTTGAAATCTTCTGTTCACCTCTTTTATTTCATCATTTCTTCCTTTTGCTTTAGCTACTTGACGTCCAAGAGCAAGTTTCAGAGTCTCTTCTGACATCCATTCTGGTCTTTTCTCTTTCCTGTCTTTTTAATGACCTCTTGCTATCTTCATGTATGATGTCCTTGATGTTGTTCCACAGCTTCTCTGGTCTTCGGTCATTAGTGTCCAATGCACAGAATTTATTCCTGAGATGGTCTCGAAATTCAGGTGGGATATACTCAAGGTCGTACCTTGGCTCTCGTGGACTTGTTCTAATTTTCTTCAGTTTCAACTTGCACTTGCATATGAGCAATTGATGATCTGCCCCACAGTCAGCCCCTGGCCTTGTTTGGACTGATGATACTGAGCTTCTCCATCATCTCTTTCCACAGATATAGTCGATTTGATTCCTGTGTCTTCCATCTGGCAAGGTCCATGTGTATAGTCAGCTTTTATGTTGTTCAACAATGGTATTTGCAATGAAGAAGTCATTGCTGTTGCAAAATTCTATCATCTGATCCCTGGCATAATTTCTGTCACCAAGGACATATTTTCCAACTACCAATCCTTCTTCTTTGTCTTCAAATTTCACATTCCAATCACCAGTAATTATCAATGCATCCTGATTGCATGTTTGATCAATTTCAGACTGCAAAAGTTGGTAAAAATCATCAGTTTCTTCCTCTTTGGCCTTAGTAGTTGGTACGTAAATTTGAACAATAGTCGTATTAACTGGTCTTCCTTGTAGGTATATGGATATTATCCTATCACTGACAGTGTTGTACTTCAGGATAGATCTTGAAACGTTCTTTTTGATGATGAATACAATGCTATTCCTCTTCAAGTTGTAGTTCCCGGCATAGTAGACCATATGATTGTTTATTTTGAAGTGGCCAATACCAGTCCATTTCAGCTCAGCAATGCCTAGGATATCGATGTTTATGGATTCCATTTCATTTTTGATGATTTCCAATTTTCCTAGATTCATACTTCGTACATTCCATGTTCTGATTATTAATGGATGTTTGCAGCTATTTTCTCTTCATTTTGAGTCATGCCACTTCAGCAAATGAAGGTCCTGAAAGCTTGACTCCATGCATGTCATTCAAGTCGACTCTACTTTGAGGAGGCAGGTCTTCCCCAGTCATATTTTGAGTGCCCTCCAACCTGAGGGGCTCATCTTGTGGCACTATATCAGACAACGTTCTGCTGTTATTCATAAGCTTTTCACTGGCTAATTCTTCTCAGAAGTAAACCTCCAGGTCCTTCTTTCTAGTCTGTCTTAGTCTGGAAGCTCAGCTAAAACCTTTCTGCCGTGGGAGATCCTGCTTACATTTGAATACCTGTGGCATAGCTTCCAGCGTCACAGCAATATGCGAGCCCCCACAGTATGACAAACTGACAGACACATAGGGGCATTAGCCATTAGGGAGATGCAAATCAAAACCACAATGAGATACTGTCTCACTCCCTATTAGAATAGTAAGGATCAAAAAAATAGAAAACACCTCTCCCTATTGTTGCACACAGCCTAGATACCCATGTTCATTACCTGGATGGCCCCTTGTATTAGTCAGCATTCTACAGAGAAATAGAACCAATAGCATATTATATATATATATGTATGTATATATGTATATGCATATGTATATATATGAGTGTGTGTGTGTGTGTGTATGTGCGTGTATCTATATATACTGGAGTCCTGGTGGTGAAGTGGTTAAGAGCTCGCCTGTGACCAAAAGGTCAGCAGTTCAAATCCACAAGCTGCTCCTTGGAAACCCTATGGGACAGTTCAAGTCTGTCCTATAGGGTTGCTATGAGTTGGAATCAACTCAATAGCAACAGGATTGGTTTTTTTATATGTATATATATATACATATGAGTAAGAAATTGATAGGGCAGGCGGTGAGCTGGAAACTCCAGCATAATAATCACATTGTAGTCTTGAGACAGAATTCCTTCTCCTCTTGAAAACCTCAGGTTTTGCTCTTAAGGCCTTCAACTGATTATGTGAGGCCTACCCATATTATAGAGGGTAATATCCTTTTCTTCTTCAAACGTGGAAATTATCAAACAATATCATTAACATCACACGCAAGTAAAATTTTGTTGAAGATCATTCAAAAGTGGCTGCAGCAGTATGTCAACAGGGAACTGCCAGAAATTCAGGCCAGATTCAGAAGAGGATGTGGAATGAGGGATATCATTACTGATGTCAGGTGGATCCTAGTTGAAAGCAGAAAATACCAGAAAAATGTTTACCTGTGTTTTATTGACTATGAAAATGCATTCGACTGTGTGGATCATAACAAGTTATGGATAACATTGTGAAGAATGGGAATTCCAGAACACTTAATTGTGCTCATGAGGAACCTATATACAGATCAAGAGGCAGTTGTTCAGACAGAACAAGGGGATACTGTGTGGTTTAAAGTCAGGAAAGCTGTGCATCAGGATTGCAACATTTCACCATACCTATTCAATGTGTATGCTGAGAAAATAATCCGAGACGCTGGACTATATGAAGAAGAAAGGGGCATCAGGATTGGAGGAAGACTCATTAACAACCAGTGATACGCAGATGACATAACCTTGCTTGCTGAAAGTGAAGAGGACTTGAAGCACTTACTGGTGAAGATCAAAGACCACAGCCTTCAATATGGATTACGCTTCAACGTAAAGAAAACAAAAATCCTCACAACTGAACAATAAGCAGCATCATGATAAACGGGGAAAAGATTGAAGTTGTCAAGGATTTCATTTTACTTGGATCCACAATCAACACCCATGGAAGCAGCAGTCGAGAAATCAAAAGACACAT
>NW_004444083.1:3631856-3653206 GCF_000243295.1 Trichechus manatus latirostris | reverse complement strand
TTGAACTTGTCAAGGATTTCATTTTACTTGGATCCACAATCAACACCCATGGAAGCAGCAGTCGAGAAATCAAAAGACACATTGTATTGGGCAAATCTCCTGCAAAAGATCTCTTGAAAGTGTTGAAAAGCAAAGACGTCACCTTGAAGACTAAGGTGCACCTGACCCAAGCCATGGTATTTTCAATCACATCACATGCATGGGAAAGCTGGACAATGAATAAGCAACACCAAAGAAGAATTGACGCCTTTGAATTGTGGTGTTGGCAGAGAATATTGAATATACCGTGGACTGCCGAAAGAACAAACCAATCTGTCTTGGAAGAAGTACAAGCAGAATGCTGCTTAGAAGGAAGGATGGCGACACTATGTCTTACATACTTCAGACATGTTGTCAGGAGGGATCAGTCCCTGGAGAAGGACATCATGCTTGGTGAAGTACAGGGTCAGCGAAAAAGAGGAAGACCCTCAACGAGATGGATTGACACAGTGGCTGCAACATTGGGCTCAAGCATAACAACGGTGAGGATGGCACAGGACTGGGCAGAAACCAACTCTATGGCACCTAACAACAGAAACAACAATGGCTAATGAGGACAGTGTTTCATTTAGTGGTGCATAGGGTCACTATGAGTCGGAACCGAACTGACAGCACCTAACAACGATATCCTTTTCTTAGTGTCAACTGATTATAATGGTTAATTACATCAACAAAATACCTTCACAGGGAAATCTAAACTAGTGTTTGACCCTAACAACTTGGTACCATAGCCTAGTCAAGTTGACACATAAAATTAACTATCATACCCTATATGCACTTGTTTGAGTAGAATCACTCCTTATCTACATAAGCTAGGAGTGTGTGTGTGTGTGTGTGTGTGTGTATTTGAACAGCCATAAGTAAAACATTTGTTATGACTCACATTGAGAAAAGTGCACCTATGAGCAAATACACTGGATCAGGCACACAGATAATTTTTTTTTTTTAATTGTGCTTTAGGCGAAAATTTACAGAGCAAATTAGTTTCCTGTTCAACAATTTATACACAAATTGTTTTGTGACATTGGCTGCAATCCCCACGATGTGTTAACACTCTCCCCTTCAACACCTCAATTCCCCGTTTCCATCCATCCATTTTTCCTGTCTCTTCCTGCCTTCTCGTCATTTCTTTTGGTCAGATGTTGCCCTTTCGGTCTCATACACGTGATTAAACTAAGAAGCACGTTCCTCACATGTGTTATTATTTGTTTCATAGACCTGGTTAATCTTTGGCTAAAGGGTGAACTTTGGGAGTGGCTTCAGTTCTGAGTTAAATGGGTGCCAGGGGGTCATAGTCTCGGGGGTTCTTCTAGTCTCTGTCAGACAAAATATTTTAAAAAAGGCATTTCCAACTCTTCCCTAGAAGAAATACACTGATGTTTTATCAGTAGTCATCTACCCTTCAGAGCAAATCTGGGGGAAGGGTTAAGAGAGGGAAAAAAATAATCTATCATGATAATGAAATAGATGATTTCGAAGAAACAAAGTGGAATACAAGGTTATAGGGTGGTTAAGAGTAATAAAAATAATCCGCTGGAACTTACAATTGCCTCATTTAATTCAGATTCATGATGTATAGGGCTTACTAAATGGTGGTTCCATATACTCAGCCCTCAATCCAAGTACTACACAGGCCCTAAAAGAGTGAAACTTTCTATATGTTTATATTTATAAACTGAAAAATACTAACTTGACAAAGGGACCTCAGTTTTCTTATATGCACGGAGCTCATTTGGGCATACGAGCTAGGCAATTGCCAAATTTGTCTTACCAAAATAGAACCTGGCTCTGGAATCTAACATGGAAGCAATTAACCAAAACCACCCATGAGACAATTTCACCTGGTCGTAAATAAATCTTTGTCATTTGCTTTAAAAAGCAGCAACTGACAGCTAATAAAACTGGATATGCACCTAGCCGTAAACATTAGCTGTTTATCTTGCTATCATTAGCCCTCCTGCCTTGAACTACATCATCCGGGACTCACAGAGTCTTCCTTGGCCATACCACAAGCCTCATGTTATACCCTAAACTGTCTTCACATCTCTTATTTATTTGTAATGAAGGATACAAGATTTGTTTTTTCCTCACACTGTTTGAGCATGATGATCACCCACTCCTTAAAATGTATGGTCTTCTGCTACTTCTCATCTCAACCCCTCCTACTGCCTAACTTAGTGTTCCTTGAGACTTCCTATTATTTTCTAAAATATGTTCTATAAAACTTCAGTTCCATGGAATGCTCCACTGGACTGCAGTCTACTAACTTTAGAAATTGCTGCATATTACATATCCTCATAGAATGAATCTGAGAAGTCTTACAATAGAAGAAGGAAACTGAATTCAGTTAGTTTTCTTAGTACTTTACAAGCATGTTTGACCAAAGATCTTTCTTTTTCTCATTAGTTCAGTCAGTCATTTTCTTTCGGGCAAAGAAAAACGAAAACATTGCTGTCAAGTTGATTCCAACTCATGGCAATACCGTGTGTTACAGAGTGGAACTGCTCCATAGGCTTCTTGGCTGTCATCTTTATGGAAGCAGATCACCAAGCCTTTCATCCGCGGTGCCAATGGGTAGGTTCAAACCACCAACCTTTAGGTTATTAGTTGAATACAAGCTGGGGAAATTTGTGTATCTCAGATCATATTTTCCAGATCACGTTCTTAAGTCACACCACTCTCCAATGGATGCTAGCTTCTCAAGGTTCAATATCCAGCATTCTCCTCACCTTCTCATACCCCACCTTCCCAAAATAAAGTCTAATCAATGACTTTTCTCAAATAATCACAGCAGGAGGAGGACAGAAGCCAAGGAACGCCAAGTATCTCATGAGACTGTTAACAAAGAAGGACCTCCCTCTAGAGCCACACCCTGAATACGGACTTCCAGCCCCAAAACTCTGAGATAATAAATCTCTGTTCCTTAAAGCCACCCACTGTTACAGCAGCACTAGTAACTAAGACAATAAATACTCTATAGCAATTAGTTGAAGCCCTGGTGGCATAATGGTTAAGAGTTCGGCTGCTAACCAGAAGATCGGCACTTCGAATCCAGCCACTCCTTGGAAACATTATGAGGCAGTTCTACTCTGTCCTATAGGGTCACTATGAGTTAGAACCCACTTGACGGCACCTAACAACAACATAGCAGTTTAGGAAAAGCATCATGAGGACCTAAGTTAAAGCAGTGAACGTTAGTATGGAGAAGAGAAGAGACGACCAGGTGGGATTTAAAAAGGAGAATGAGCAGTATTTACTGAGTAATTAGAGGTGGGTGTAGTGTTGAGAGGGATACATGCAGAGAAGGAAAGAATCAAAGATGACTTCCAGGCAGGACCAGCTATATAATTTTCAGGGTCCAGTGCAGGATGAAATTGCTCAAAATAATAATAATAATGAAGAATTTGAAGACAGTAACAGCTGCACATTAAACCAAGCACAGGGCCCTTCTGAGCACAGGGCCCCATGCAACTGCACAGGTCACGCGTCCATGAAGCTGGCCCTGCTCCTAGGTTCTGACTGAAGTGCCCAAGTGGATGGTGGGCCATTAATTAGGACTGAGAATGTGGTAGAGGGGATAGATGTGATGTGGAAAGAATAAAATGAGATTTGTTTGGTCAGGTCGATTTGAAATTTCTGCAGCATATCAAAGGGGGAAGTTCATATAAGGTCACGATTACAGAGCCAGGGCATTGGAATCATACATGTCTGGGTTTAGGTCACGGCTGTTCTATTTGTAAGCCATCAGATCTTGGGCAAGTTACCTAAATTAAAATGCCTTGGTTTCCTCTTCACAAGGTTAAGGGGATCAGATGGAATAATATTTTTAAGTTCTTAGACTAGTGCCTGATACATGCTGAAAGGCAGCCATTCATAAATGGCATCCCTTACTACTATCATTACATCCAATAGACTGTTGGATGAGTAAGTCTAGAGCAATAAACAAGGTTTGGAGAATCATTAATATACAGGTGATTCAGAATGATGGTTGTCAGACAAAACACACTGAGGAGAGTAGAAAATCGAGGTGTTAGTACTAAAGAATGCTGACATTTGGTGGGGAGGGGAGGAGAAAGAAGGAAAGGCAAGAGAATGAGTTTTGGACCCTACACAAGCGTAAGGCCTTAACAAAGAAATGAATTACTAATGGTGGAATTTCACAATAGAGACAGGCCAAGACAGGTCTGTGGGGAAATATTTGGGGACAGGATCTCCCAGGCAGGCAGTCATTTACTCCATTCACAAGTCCCTCGGGCCCTACTCCCCAGACATATGCTACAAAACTTCCAGATGTTTCTTTTTTTCCCCTCACGTCATTTCTGCGCAATTTTCCAGCATGTTTACTAAATTATAAAAATCTGACTCTGTTTTTAAGACAAAATGGTATCTGATTTGTTTTACAGGACTCCATAATACCAACTGTTTAGGGAAATTTGCCTGCCCTCCATTTCATCAAGACTATCAAGTGGTGAATCTTTCATATTACATGAAGCACGTATCACTATTTAAAGGTCAACTCCCTTTTTTGACACTTTAACATCTAATATAATCTTTAAACTGCAGAATACATTTTTAATTCATTTTTCTGAATAACCTTAGTGGCTTATGAATACATTTATTTTTCCTAAGTAAAGAAAAATGGAACGAAAATCTTCAAACACCTATGCTAACTCCCTTAAATTTATTTAAGAACATAACTTGGGACTCTATTCTATAACTGAAATACCCTTTCTGCTGAGTTTTTCAATTATGCAAGTTCATAGTCTTCTGGGTCCTTTAGTAATTTAGCATCTGGTTTTAAAGTTATGTGATTTTTTCCATGAATAATAAAATTTTCAAGTTAGGTATCAGTTCACAAAATTCATAACCTTAACAGGCAAACTTAGAATTCTAGTAATATTTTCCTCTTGATGACTGCAACAGACAGTGGCTGGCTGAAGTACAACCAAAAATAACACACAGATTAAAAGCATATTGCAGAATCTTTAATGTGAGGTGGAAAAAGACATTTTAATTAATTTTATTGACAGTGAAATTTCCTACAGTGGTCTACCTGCCTTTGAACCCACAGCTCAACCCCACTGTCATACTCCTGTCAGCATATGACTTTACCAAGGCAACAAGTATCATCAAGAGTGAACTCCTTCAGACCCAGAAATCAGAGAAGGGGCTGGACTACAGGATTAATTGCATCCATGAACTACTGCCTCTTCTGTCATGAAAACAGAAGAACTGGATGGTGCCCAGGTACCATCACTCAACATTTCGATCACAGACACAATAGCTGGATCTTGATCAAGAGGGAGAAAAATGTGCAACAGAATTTCAAACTCTCAAAGATTCCAGACAGTGGATCCATTGAGACTGGAGGAATCCCAAACCTATTACCCTGAGATACTCTTTAAACTGTCAATCAAAAGTACCCCCTGAAGTCATCTTTAAACAAGTTTAGCTCAATTAGTAAAGACCATATGCCTTGAGTATTATACTCTCTTAAAAGATGATATATATAAGACCAAATTGACAACAGTAACTCTAAAGCACAAATGAAAAGTTTAGCGGGGTAGTGAGTCTAAGCTAATGACGGTAAACAATTTGAGTACTGACACAAAGTGAAGAATGTAACCAGTGTCACTGAAATGTACGTCTGGAAATTGTTGAACAAGTGCATGTTTTGCTCTGCATATTTTCACCAAAAATAAAACATTAAAAAAGAATGAGCTCCTTCTGTTTCTCTCCTGTCACCTCCACATGTACTTGACAGCCACTCATCTCTAATAGCTACCCCTCCTTCAATGTCACCTGCTCATTGAGGTCAACTTGGCTACTCTATCAGAAATCTCAACAACCCTACTGTCTTGGATTGAATTGTGTCCCTCAAAAATATCTGTCAACTTGGCTGGGTCATGCTTCCCTGTATAGTATTATTGTGTAATCTGATGTGATTTCTTTATGTGTTGTAAACTTTATCACTATGATGAGGTTATATGTGATCTCCTTATGTGTTGTAAATTCTATCACTGTGATGAGGTTTACAAGATTAGTGTCTTAATACAATCTCTTTTGAGATATAAAAGAGAGAAGCGAGCAGAGACACATGGGAACCTCACACCACCAAGAAAGGAGTGCCAGTAGAAGAGGGCTTCCTTTGGACCTGAGGTTCCTGCGCTGAGATGCTCCCAGACCAGGGGAAGACTGATGCATCACAAGAACCTTCCTCCAGAGCCAAAAGAGAGAGAGAAAGCCTTCTCCTGGAGCTGATGCCCTGAATTTGGACTTGTAGCCTACAGGACTGTGAGAGAATAAACTTCTCTTTGTTAAAGCCATCCACTTGTGGTATTTCTGTTAGAGCAGCACTAGATGACTAAGACACCCACCATCACCACCATATGCCACTGACACTGGCTATCCTCACCCCTTCTGCTCATTTTTCTCCCCAGCACTTATCACTATGTTCTAGGCTATATATTTTATTTATGTTGTTCATTGTCTCCCTCCAGTACCAGAATGTAAGCTCCATAAGACCAGTTATCCTACCTGTTTTATTCATCACTGAATTCTTAGCACCTACAACAGTGGTTGGCACAAAATTGGCATTTATTAAATATGTGTTGAACAAAGGGATGCCTTGCTTTCAGAATCAAAGCCTAACCACCCAGCTGCTTCATGGGAGAAAGACCTGATGATCTGCTTCTGTAAAGATTACAGCCAAGAAAACTCTATAGCGAAGTTCTACTCTGTCAAATGGGATCACTATGAGTTAGAATTGACTCTACAGCTCCCAGCATCAACAACAACTCAATACTTATGCCCTAGAGCCCAATTTTTCAGCCTCTTGAGTTATTGATGACTCCCATCCCTTCTCATCTTCAGTCTTTTCTCTGGCAGAACTTCTCTTCATCCACAAATACACTTCATTTTCCCATGCTAAAATAAAAGGGGGAAAAGAATCTTCTCTTAATTTTATCACTTCCTGTAGTCTAATCTTCTTTCTTCCCTTGCTCCCTACTGTCTATATTTGCATGTATCCCATTCATATCTAACCTCTTACAGCAATCTGTTTTTTTTTTTTCTTATAACCTACTAGCTCTATTCTGGAAGGTCACCTCCAGAGCCCACTTCCTAGATCTCTAATTTCACTTCTACTGCCTATGTCAGTGGCTCCCACACATCTGTCTTATGTGCCTTCTTACCTAACAAGTGCACAAAAGAACTCAAGATCCCCCTCCCTCCCTGAAATTGTCCCAGTATCCATCTGTCTTAGGTTGGGTTCTCCAGAGAAGCAAAACCAGTAAAGTGTTTAATTATACAGAGAGAGAAATTAATATCAAGGAAATGGCACACACAGTTGTAAACCCTGGAACGTCCCAAGCCTGGGGTGAGGAGAAAGGCTTCTCCTGGTTCACGTAGCCACAGGGGCTGGAAAACCCAAGATTGGCAGGTCAGAGAGTGGGGCTCTTGCTCACAGGCTGCAAAGATTGACAAATCTGAAGATCGGCAGGCAAGACCACAGATAAGCTGCTAGCTCCAGTCCCAAGAACCAGAGATCAGACGACAGGAGCCTGTTGCAGGATCCAGAGTGAGCAAAAGCCCATGAGCCTCACCAGAATGTTCACTTATAGTCAATATATAGGCCATATGCCCAAGGAAACTCCCTTTCAACTCACTGGCTACTCACAGCAGATCCCATCTTGGAGGTGATTACATTATATCAAATCCTATCGTGGAAGTGATCACATCATCATATGACTGCCAAACTACACCTTAACTGCCAAACCACTGAGAAATCATGGCCCAGCCAAGCTGACACACAAACCTAACGATCACAGTCCACCTTCTGTCAACTTGGCACCAGTATACATCTCTTTAAACCATACATAATCTCTGAATAAAGACAATAATAAAGTCATACTTGCGCCTAACATGATACGAAGAACACACATAAAACTGAATACGCACTAGCCCTGTTTACATCATATATTTTAAAAGTGAAGAAAACAAAAATATCTGATGAACACATACAAGGCTGAAGTACTCACAATTACAGTCCATATTCTGCAACTGGTCATGTGGCTGTAACTGGTATCTAGAACTTCCTTCTTCTACCACCCATTCCGTATTCCCTTTGCCCTCAGCAAGTACCTCAGCTGGTCACGGTTCTTTGCCTAGCGGGGTGACCCAAACCTTCATCCCTGAAGGGTCTAGGCCATAAGTAGTCATATCAGAATTGGGTTGCTGTAGTTTTCCATTGACTTTAATGACAGGGCATAGTAGTACTAAGAAATGCCCTAAGGGATCTCCTGCATTCCAGACACACTCTTCTTTACCTCCATTATGTAATATCAATCTGATTTCCTTTTGGTAATCAGGATCAAGCACACCAGCCAATATCGTAACTCTTTTCCTTGCCTGTTGATCCAGAGGCATGAGCCCAAAGTGACCAGGTGGCATTCTTAGCTTCCAGTTCAATGGAACCAATGACGTGTTTCCAGGTGGGAACATTCTTCCCTTTAGAATTAAGACCTCTAAACCCACAGAGCATAGAGTCGCAAGGAAAGGAAGCAAAAGAGTAAGTGTCTAATCCAGTAAGAGCAAACCACTGCCCTTTCGATGATGTAAGTGGTCCAATGTAATCAACATGCTACCAGGTTGCTGGCTGATCGTCTCAAGGGATGGTGCCATATCGGGGACTCAGTGTTGGTCTCTGAGTCTGGCAGATTGGGCACTCAGCAATGGCTGTAGTCAAGTCAGCCTTGGTGAGTAGAAGTCCGTGTTGCTGAGCCCATGCATAACCTCCATTCTTGCCACCATAGCCACTTTGTTCATGAGCCCATTGAACAATGACGGGAGTGGCTGGGGAAAGAGAGTGACTGGTTTCCACAGAATGCATCATCCTATCCACTTGATTGTTAAAATCCTCCTCTGCTGAGGTCACTCTTTGGGGAGCATTCACATGGGACACAAATATCTTCACTTATTTGGCTTATTCAGAGAGGTCTATCCACATACCTCTTCCCCATACCTCCTTGTCTCCAGTTTTCCAATCATGTTCCTTCCAAGTCTCTGACCGTCCAGCCAAACTATTGGCCACAGCCCATGAATCAGTATACAATCACACATTGGGCTATATTTCTCCTTCCAAGCAAGGTGAACAACCAGGTGCACTGCTCAAAATCTGCACAATGGGAAGATTTCCTTTCACCACTGTCCTTCAGGGAAGTCCCAGATAGAGCTACAGTACTGCTGCTGTCCACTTTCGAGTGGTGCCTGCATATTATGCAGAAACATCTGTAAACCAGGCACGAGTTTTCTCTTCCTCAGTCAACTGATCGTAAGGAACTCCCCATGAGGCCATAGGTACACACTGACAGGTGGAAGGTAATGTGACAGGAGTGGAGACCATGGGCATTTGGCCACTTCCTCATGCAACTTCCTTGTGCCTTTGGGTCCTGCTTGGGCCTAATCTTGTATATACCACCTCCATTTGATGATGGAGTGCTGCTGTGCACATCCAATTTTATGGCTCTGTGGGTCAGATAACACCCAGTTCATGATGGGCAGCTCAGCCCACATGGTGGCTTGGTGGCCCATGGTTAAGTGTTCAGTTTCTACTAACGCCCAGTAACAAGCCAAAAGCTGTTTCTCAAAAGGAAAGTAGCTATCTGCAGAGAATGGCAGGGCTTTGCTCCAAAATCCTAAGGGTCTGTGGTGTGATTCACCAATAAGGGCCTGCCAAAGACTCCAAACAGCATCTCTATCTGCCAATGAAACTTCAAGCATCATTTGATCAGCCGCATCATATGGTCCATGTGGCAGAGCAGCTTGCAAGGCAGCCTGAACCTATTGCAGAGCCTTCTCTTGTTCTTTGCCCCACTCAAAACTAGCAGCTTTTCAAGCCACTTGATAAATAGGCTGGAGTAGCATACTCACATGAGGGATATGTTGCCTCCGAAATCCAAAGAGGCCCACTAGGCATTGTGCCGCCTTTTTGGTTGTGGGAGGAGCCAGATGCAATAATTGCATAAGTTAAGTTATCCTTCATTTTAGAAGGAATATCTCTGTATGCCCCATACAACTGGACCCCTAGAAATTTCACTGAGGTGAAAGGTGCCTGAATTTTTGTGGGATTAATTTCCCACCCTCTAGCACACAAATGTTTTACCAATAAATCCAGAGTCACTGACACTTCTTCCTTACTAGGTCCAATCAGCATAATGTCATCAGTGTAATGGACCAGTGTGATATCTTGTAGGAGGGAAAGGCGATCAAGTTCCCTGTGGACTAAATTATGACATAGGGCTGGACAGTTGATGCAGCCCTGACGTAGGATGCTTAAGGCACATTGCTGGCCTTGCCAGCTGAAGGTAAACTTCTTCTGGTGGTCCT
Organism: Trichechus manatus latirostris; assembly: GCF_000243295.1. Lineage (NCBI taxonomy): Eukaryota > Metazoa > Chordata > Mammalia > Sirenia > Trichechidae > Trichechus > Trichechus manatus. The sequence goes on along the minus strand of NW_004444083.1, from coordinate 3,642,781 downwards.
TCAAAATAGGTATGGAGAAAAAAGCATTATCCAGATCAGTAGCTTCATACCAGGTACCAGGAGATGTATTAACTTGCTCAAACAATGAAACCACATCTGGAACTGCAGTTGCAATTGGAGTCACCACCTGGTTAAGTTTCAATAATCTATTGTCATTCTCCAAGATCCATTTGTTTTTTGCACAGGCCAAATAGGTGAGTTGAATGGGGATGTGGTGGGAATCACCACCCCTGAATTCTTCAAGTCCTTGATGGTGGCAGTAATCTCTGCAATCTCTCCAGGAATGCTATATTGCTTTTGGTTTACTATTTTCCTAGGTAGGGGCAGTTCTAATGGCTTCCACTTGGCTTTTCCCACCATAATAGCCCTTACTCCACTTGTCAGGGATCCAATGTGGGGGTTCCACTAGTTACTGAGCATATCAATTCCAATTATGCATTCCTGAACTGGCGAAATCATTACAGGATGGGTTTGGGGACCCACTGGACCTACAGTGAGATGGATGTGAGCTAAGACTCCATTAATAACCTGATCTCCATATGCCCCTACTCTGACTGGCAGGCCACAGTGATATTTTAGATCTCTTGGAATTGGTGTCAGTTCAGAGACAGTATCCAGTAATCCCCCAAAAGTCTGATTATCTCCTTTTCCCTAGTGGACCGTCGCTCTAGTAAAAGGCCATAGATCCCTTTGAGGAAGGCTGGGAGAAAGATTAACAGTATAAGTTTTTGGCAGTGTATTTGAGTCCTTCCTCAAGGGGACCCGGCTTCCCCTTCATTCAAGGTGTTATGGGTCTTTAAACTCACTCAAGTCTTGGAATTGATTGACGGACCATGACTCTCTATTCTGGCAATTTGAGTTAGACTGCTGTTCCCTTGACCTGGAATTCTTCCACTTGTACCGATCAAGAAAATATTTAGATTTCAGATCTATTTCATTCCTAGGGAAACCATAACTAAGTAGCCAATACCATAAGTTCATACAAGTCAGACTATTCTGATTACTTCTTTGACTCTGCTGTTCATTACTGTAATCACTTCCAACTTGTCTTTGTTGATTGAGTGCCACCACTTGGACCCTACTACCACGGAGTCCAATCAGCCACTTTGTAGTGAAGTATCGTAATTCAGTTAGGGCAGTTACCACCATCAAATCTTACTTACATAAAATAGCAATCACAGCAGTATTCAAGGATGTTGGAGCTCCCTTCATAAATTTGTTCCTCACAGTTGCTGTAAAAGGTGTGTCCTCTGGGCTCTCCATGTGCGTATCTGTGAGTCTAACCTGAAAAATCCACTCTGGTATGCCAGTTCCCCTAAGCCTTCAGATACCTTCTTCTACAGTATACCAAGGCAGGTCTGGTACTTCAACTTGATTTAATATAGGCCACCACATAATCCATGGTTCAGTGACCCAACCAAATAAACTATTAAATCCTTTCCTAACTTCTTGAGCTGAAACATTGAATGAAGAATCTGGGCCCATATCAATAAACTCAGAATGATCCATCTTTATGTTCCTTGCACCATTATCCCTCATCTTTAATAGCCATTCCCACACATATTCCCCAAGTTTCTGTTTGTACATATTAGAAAAGTCAAGCAGTTCCTGGGTCACACTTTGTGTGTCACCTTTTGGGGCTCACCGAGACTTTAAGTCTAGTTATAGGTCTAGAAACCAAAACCTGTGGTGGGGAAGTATTCTGAGAACATTCAGCTTTGTCTTGTAAAGCATCTGCCTCAGGCGATGCCCCAGGCAATGACTCATTTTCTGAGTCTTTAGACACAGCTGGGTTAATCTCATTAGATGGGGGTGGAGAGGCTAATGGTTTTACTGAGGAGAGTGGTTTAGCAGACAAACATGGAGTAATCTCTTCAGATGGGAGTGAGAGGGCTGGTTCTGTTGGCAATTCAATGCAATTTAGGGGCTCAGTGTCTCCAGCTTCCTGATTATCTGCTCATATGTCCCCATCCCAAGTTTCAGGATCCAATATCTTCCCAATCAATGCTCTCACTTTAACTTCAGACACCTCTCAAGGCTAGCCATTGAGTTGGTGTTGTAATTCAGCCACTCTTATGATAAGACTCTGGGTTTGGTTTTCAGCACTATCAGCTCTGTTACTACAAGAAATAAGTCTTCCTTTCAAGGCACAAGTGGAAACTTTGAGGTCATTTATGCAGCACTTGAGCTTTGATTCTGAAGCCCTGAGCTTGTCTCTTTCTTCCACCAGTTCGTCTAGCAAAAGTAGGACCAACCAACCAGCTTCCTTATACTTCTCATTATGACAAAACTGTAGAAAGGTAGCACACATGCAATCACCCAGAGCCTTTCACCAATACCTGCTCTATTGGTGGTGATATTTTGCATATTTGTGTTGCCACCTCATGCCGTGGATTAGCAGTACTCTCTCTTTACTATTAGAAGCAGAGTCATCAACATCTTCAAGACTAACTAGACTTGAGAACCAGTTTAGAGAACTCATCATTACAATTCTGTTTCTCTAGAACCACTCTCAGTACAAAACGTCTTAGGCTGGGTTCTCTACAGAAGCAAAATCAGTAAAGCATATAAATATATAGAGAGAGAGACTTACATCAAGGAAATGGCTCATGCAGTTGTAGAGGCTGGAACGTCCCAAGTCCACGGGTCAGGAGAGAGCCTTCTCCTAATTCACATAGCTGCGGGGACTGGCAAACCCAGGACTGGCAGGTCAGAAGGCAGAGCTCTTGCTCACAGGCTGCAAAGCTTGCCAGATCCCAAGATCAGCAGGCAAGACTGCAGGAAAGCTGCTAGCTCAAGTCCCAAGAACCAGTGGTCTACAAACAGGAGACAGCTGCAGGATCCAGAGCAAGCAAAAGCCCATGAACCTTGCCAGAATGCCCAGTTATATTCAATACAGGCCACAAGACCAAGGAAACTCCCTTTCAGCTGATTAGCTACTTACAGCAGATCCCATCATGGAAGTGATCACATTATATCAAATCTCATCATGGAAGTGATCACATCATCATATGACTGCCAAACTACATCATAACTGCCAAACCACTGAGAATCGTGGCCTAGCCAACCTGACACACAACGTTAATGATCACACTATCTTCCTCATATCAGTAAAAGGCAAAAATACCCCTTTAGTTGACTGGGGGTAAGGGGTAAGGAGTAAAAGGAGTCTTTACTAATTCCTCTCCCTCTTACTCTTGATGTTGTTGAGCACTATTAAGTTGATCCCAACTCATAGCGATCCTCTATGACAGTATAGAATTGCCCCCATAGGGTTTCCTAGGCTGGAAATCTTAACCGGAGCAGATCACCAGGTCTTTTCTCCCACAGAGTGGCTGGTGAGTTTGAACCACTATACTTTCAATTAGTAGCCGAGCTACCAGGCCTCCTTTTTCTTACTTACTATGTCTCTATCTAATCCATCACCAAGTACTAGCTACAAAAAATATCTCAAATATTTCTATTTCTCACTATTGCTAAAGTCACCACCCAACTCTAAGTCATCATCATCTCTTACTGGGACTTTTGCAATAGATTTTTAACAAGTGTTCTTACTTTATCTACTGCTCTTCTAGAGTTGGTTTTCCGCTCAACAGTCAGAATAATCTTTTACAAACGTAAATTAAATCATATTATTCTCCTGCTTGGAAAATGGTTTTCTTTGTACTCTTAGGAATTCAAAGTCCTTACTTTGGTCTACAAGACCTATATAGGGTCAGGGCCTCCACTTAGCTCTCCAGCATTCCTTCAAATGCTGTCCCCTCTTTCTCACTGTGCTCCAGCCACATTGCCTTTTTTCAACTTCTTTAAATGAGAAATATATTTTCTGGCTTAGAGTTGATGCTCATGCCATTTTTGTACCTGCAACATTTTCCCTTCACTTCTTTCAAGTCACAATTTAAGAGTTAACCTTGTGTGAGGCCTCTTCTGACCTCTCTGTTCTCTTCCTATCTAGAATAGGCCTTTCCTGAACTGTTTATCTTTATTTTGGTATCTTGCTTATTTCTTTTCCAACTCTCTCCATACTAAAATTATTTCTTTCATTCATTCACTTATTCAACAAATATTTATTAAATGCTTACTGTATGTCAGGCACTACTATAAGCACTTGGGATACGATAGTGAAAAATCCAGGCAACACTAGAGAGTAGGGTGTGTCTTAATGCTCATGTGCAACATAAATACTGAGGCTTGATGAGCTTAAGTGGCCAAGACCTGGCTTGAATCCAGGTCTTCTTACTCCAAATCTATTTTAATTTTATTAAGTGCTTAGGAAATTATAGATTATCACAACTCTTTATGACAAAACTACACTAAGCCAAACTACTATATAGCAGGCAATTTTTTATTTCTTAAGACTGCCCATGAACCAACCATCCTCCTGATATCCAAGACATATGCCAACCTTACGGAAGGTTTACCTCTCAACCTAGAATCTGAGAATGTCAGATGCATACTTTTTCAGCTGCCCTTGAAGCCTGGCCACAGACACATAACGTAGGCTTCTCAAATCAGATGTACCTTTCCTGAACATTGAAACTTAAGATGGGGATGCAAGAAAACAGAGTACACACAGCATCTACTGTGGGGAGGAGATAGAAGAGTCAGCATCTTGCTTCCAGGGGCAAAAGTGCCTGGCAATGCTCTTGATGGTACAGCCTGTCTTAGTTGTATCCTGTGGTGATGGGGGTGGTATCTCTATGTGCCTAGTTCTAGCATGTGATTTGAGGCATGATTCCTGGCTGCAAAGCCTCCAAGCCCGTTCTCTGGTCTTCTTGGAGACTCAAGGAATCATCACCTATTTCTTAATAAATGTCTTTACAGTTTATATTAGCCAGAGTGCATTTCTGTTGCTTACAATTAGTAACACTGATAAACCCACTCTATCAGTCTCCTAGGAATGCTGTAACTAATACCACAAACTGGATGGCTTATAAGAACAGAAATTTATTGTCTCACAGTTCTGAAGGCTAGAAGTCCAAATCAGTGTGTTGGCTAGGTCATGGTCCTTCCAAAGTCTCTAGGGCAAGATCCTTTCTCTTCTCTCCCAACTTCTGGTAGCCCCAGGCACAACTTGACTTGTAGATGTATCTTTACATGGCCATCCTTCCTTCCTCTGTCTCTCTGTGTCTCTTCTCCTCTTTCATAAGGACACAAATCAGACTGGATTAGGACTCACTCTACTCCATTAGGACCTCTAGGTAACTTAACTGATAACATCTTCAAAGACTCTATTCCTAAACAAGGTCATGTTCACAGGGACCAGGAGTTAGGATTTCAACATATCTTTTTTTCTATTGGTTTAAGTGATGGGATCATAGTCTTACCAGGGATCATATTTGACTGGGTAAACAGGTGTAATTCCTGAGGTTAAAAATCTCAGAGCATTCATTTAATTCAGTGAAGGAAATACTTTTGTCACAAGGAACTCCAACAAGCTCGCAGAAGAAAGGAATGAACATACCACAGAGAAACCAAGTATTTTAATCTCACAGATCTTCCGCAGATGTTTAATAAACCTTTCCTTCATTCATTCTGTAATGTTGTGCTGGCAAGTATGTTATTTCTATGGGGAAAACTTTAGGCATGTAATGACTGAAATGACAATGGGATTTTATAGTATCTTGACAAAATAACTGAAATCAAGAGTTAGTTCAAATATTTTGAAGTGAACAGTAATATCCAGTCACCCTCAGGGATATCTGTTTCCTTAATCTTCCACCTTCAAAAATGTACCTTTACTGGTCTGCTTTTTATATATGGGCATGTGTTCCTTTGATATTAGTATATTTAATCAGCTTAAGAGATTTCACTTCAGTCAGAAAATAGATTTTTCCCTCTTGATGCTGTTAAGATTTTTATTAAAAGTCGTATTTTCCAGAATGTTTGCTGTTGTTAGGTGCCATCAAGTGGATTCCGACTCATAGCAATCCTATGTATAACAGAATGAAACACTGCCCGGTCCTGTGCCATTCTCACAACTGTTGCTATGCTTGAGCCCATTGTTGGCAGCCACTGAATCGGTCCATCTTATTGAGAGTCTTCCTCCTTTTCACTGACCCTTTTCTCTACCAAGCATGAAGTCCTTCTCCAGAGACTGGTCCCTCCTGATAAATGTCCCAAGTAAGTGAGACAAAGTCTCTGCATCCTTGCTTCTAATGAGTATTCTGGATGCTCTTCTTCCAAGACAGATTTGTTTCTTCTAGCAGTTCATGGTATATTCAGTATTCTTAGCCAACGCCATAATTCAAAGGCATCGATTCTTTTTCAGTCTTCCTTATTCATTGTTTAGCTTTCACATGCATATGAGGCGATTGAAAATGCCATGGCTTGAGTCAGGTGCACCTTAGGCCTTAAAGTGACATCTTTGCTTTTTAACACTTTAAAGAGGTCTTTTGCAGCAGATTTCTCCAATGAAATGAGTCTTTTGATTTCCTGACTGCTGCTTCCATGGGTGTTGATTGTGGAATCAAGTCAAATGAACAACTTGACAACTTCAATCTTTTCTCCGATTATCATGGTGTTGCTTATTGGTCCAGTTGTGAGAATCTTTGTTGTCTTTATGCTGAGGTATAATCCATACCGAAGGCTGTGGTCTTTGATCTTCATCAGTAAGTGCTTCAAGTCCTCTTCACTTTCAGCAAGCAAGGTTGTGTCATCTGCATAACACAGTTGTTAATGAGTCTTCCTCCAATCCTGATGTCACATTCTTCTTCATATTGTCCAGATTATCAGATTATTTGCCCAGCATACAGACTGAATAAGTATGGTGAAAGGATACAACCCTGATGCACACCTTTCCTGACTTTAAACCACACAGTATGTCCTTGTTCTCTTACAACGACTGTCTCTTTGTCTATGTACAGTTCCCTCATGAGCACAATTAAGTGTTCTAGAATTCCCATTCTTTGCAATGTTATCCATAATTTGTTATGACTCACACAGTCAAATGTCTTTGCATAGTCAATAAAACACAGAAAACATCTTTCTGGTATTCTGTGCTTTCAGCCAAGATCCATCTGACATCAGCAATGATATCCCTCATTCCTTGTCCTCTTCTGAATCCAGCTTGAACTTCTGGCAATTCCCTGTTGATTGGCAGATCCTGAAGTGTTGTACTTCAGGATAGATTTTGAAATGTTCTTTTTTGACGATGAAATGCAACCTCATTCCTCTTCAATTTGTCATTCCTGGCATAGTTGACTATATGATTGTCCAATTCAAAATGGCCAATACCAGTCCATTTCAGCTCACTCATGCCTGGTATACCAATCTTTTTGTGTTCTATTTCATTTTTGACAACTTCCAATTTTCCTTGCTTCATACTTCATACATTCCACATTCCGATTATTAATGAACGTTTGCAGCTGTTTCTTCTCATTTTAAGTCGTGCCACCTCAGTAAATGAAGGTCCTGAAAGCTTTACTCCATATACATAATTAAGGCCAACTCTACTTTGAGAAGGTAGCTCTTTCCCAGTGGTATTTTGAGTGCCTTCCAACCTGAGAGACTCATCTTCTGGCACTATATCAGACAATGTTCTGGCGCTGTTCATTAGGTTTTTCTGACCAATTTTTTTAGAAGTAGATCATCAGGTCCTTCTTCCTAGTCTGTCTTAGTCATGATGCTCTGCTGAAACCTGTCCACCAAGGGTGACCCTGCAGGTATTTGAAATACCAATGGCGTAGTTTCCAGCATCCCATCATCACGGAAGCCACCACAGTACTACAAACTGACAGATGAGTGGTGGAATGTAAGTTTAGATGGGATCAGTACTGTGAAGAGCATATAAAAAGTTCTGTAAACTAGTGTTTTTTGCTTTTCATCATCTATGTGTAAAGATTTTCTATTTCATTAAATATTATAATTTTTATGGTGTTACACCAATTCAGAAAGATAAGTCAAGTTTAATAGTTTCATACAATAATACAAAGCACTAATTGTTATCGAAAATACCAAAACCAAACTCGTTGACGTTGAGTGGATTCTGACTCCTACCAACCCTGCAAGACAGAGTAGAACTGCCCCATAGGGTTTCCGAGGAGAAGTTGGTGGATTTGAAGGGCCGACTTTTTGGTTAGCAGCCATAGCTCTTAACCACTGCACCACCAAAAGGAAATATTATTAATAAAGTACTTCCTCACAATAAAATACCTTGATTGTAACCTAAAAACTCAAATGATTGTACACTTATTTAAAGTATTAAGGGAGAATAAACACATTTTATGGTTTATTTAATTTTATAGTCTAAGATGTTGAGTAAAATGATTAAGATTAAGAAAAATTATTTTGAAGATTGTGACATGGACAAGTTTTAACTCCTTTCTGGGAATGAGAGGAGGGGCGAAGGTGAAGGAATCTGAGACAGGAGTCAGAAGGAGTCAACGCAGCAAAGAAATATCTGTTTCAAAAGAATATATGGGCTGTCCTAACTGTACAAATATTTCTACCAAGCAATCGTTGAATTCCCATGAAGTCATGGCCAAAACATCCAGGAGGTAGAAGGAAGAAAAGTGAGAGATATTAATCAAGACATTCCATCAACAGCAATGGGGAAACAGTAGTGTTTAACCCATGAGAGGACCAACCATTACGAACAGCCATCCTGAAAACGCTTACAGAACATTCAGGCTATTTAACTGGCCAGTTAGTGAACACATTTCTTCACCAGAGTGATCCAAACAAATGATTCCCACTGAGAATATTTCTCCCTGACACCCTGATATTAGTCTTCTGAACTTGACTACTGGAGTTTCAGTTGGGCTAGCCATGAAAAGTAGGTATATATTTGTTAAAAGAAGATTCAAGATTAGCATTCAGGGTGATGGTATAACAACCCTTCTCATGGACCAAGCAAAGACTGACCAGTTTTTGATTTGTTTTTTTTCATCTTGGTTGCTTTGAAAAAGCCATTTCCTTTTGCTCATAATTATGTTCTTTCTGCATTGTCCTGTCAGAAAAATTCTCCTTATTCTTTAAAAGGTGGCTCAAATATCACTCCCTGAGAAAAGTCTTTTCTAAATTCTGCAGGTATAGTTAGCCAAATCCTTTGCTGTGCCTTTTCTACACTTTTATTAAGACATTTGTCATACTACTGTAGTTTTTTCCAGATTGATCTGTCTAATAGATGATGGGCCTGTGGAATGAATGAATAAATAAATAAATGAGTGAATGCAATGAGTTTCAGAAGGGGAAATTATTGCTTTGGCTTCTTTAGCTCTCAAAATACATTTCCATAACCTGGGATTCCCCAAGATTTGGATTTATTTTTTTAAAAAACTAAATAATTGGGGCCAACAGGTGGTTTCAGTTTAACTTAAAAGTCACTCTTCCGACTCAATGTATTCATTTTTCTTTCTTGCTGACGTCAATAACATACTTTGGAGCGATGACCCTCTCCTCTGAGAAAGAAGGGTCATTTCAATTTTTATCAAGCCTGGCAATTTGCTCTTTAGCTCCCTGTATTATTCTGCTTGCCAGAGTCTTATGAATAGCAAATGCTCCATTCTGCTCATAGAAAACTTCACAAAGCTCCCCCATCCTGCTTGAACAACCCTTAATTTGATTTACTAGAGACAAAGAAATGCTGCTCAACATACACTCCCTCCTGAGTTAAACCTAGTTATTTATGAGGAAGGGAAGGGGTGTAGGTACCCAAAAAGCTTAAATTATCCTGTACAAATATATATGGAAATTTTACCTGCTATAGAAACCAAACATTTTTCTCTTATTTCATAGGCAATATACAAAGAATAGAGAGTAGAGCACTCAAAAGAATAGAGAAAATATCTTTCCTTTTCCCTAATGAAGAATTAAAACATAGGAAACTTTTTATGTGGCATCATTAAATCATATACTCACAGAAGTTTTTTGTTTTTTTTTTTAATTCACTCTTTCTTACCTTCAGAATCACACGGTTGACCTTTTGCATTTAAGCTAATTTGTATATCTTTTATGGATTTTTTCTTAATTATCATTCAAAGCAAAAATTGTAGTGTTAAAAATATGGTGTACACTAAACAATATAGATGTAAAGATCTAATGCTTTAGAACACAGTTTCAGATTTTTTTTTAAGGATTTATTTTCGTTGAATTGCAATTTTGCCCACAGATTCCTAACTTACTGGTAAAGACAATGAAAAGTCAGAAGCTTGTATTCATCCTTCTTTTCAGGAAATAGACTAAATGAAAAGAATTGTCTAAAAATTATGTATGGAAATATTCATTTATTCATTCAACAAATATATATTTCTATTATGTGACACAAAATTTACAGGTGCTAGGGACACAGCAGGGGACAAAAGAGACAAAAATGGGAAAAGTCCTTGATGTGGAACTTAATTCTACTGGGGAGAAACAGAAAATAAATAAACGGTGCGTGTGTGTGTGTGTGGGTGGGTGTGTGTGCGTGTGTGTGCACGTGTGTGCACGTGTGTGTGCACGTGCACGTGTGTGCACATTGTGTTAGATGTTGCTAAGCAGATAAGAACTAAAGAGAAAAGTGAAATGGAAAATGGAATAAAAATGGCCAGGGTTACTTATTCTATTTTAAACAGGGTTATTAAAACAATTTATATCATACACATACAAATACAGTTTGATTTTAGGAAAAAAAAAAGAGACAATAAAAATAATTTTTTTGCCATCCATTTGTTCTAGTCATTTGAAATCTGGACTCTGATTTTGAACTATGGAAACAAAGTGGAGAGTAGATTTTAATGAGTGTTTCCAAAGGCCACTGATCACTTGGAGTGAACGGGAGATTCATTAACTTTTCTCAAGCCTAACTCCAGTAGCCTTAGTGGTTGGTGCTTGCTGAAAGTGAAGAGGACTTGAAGTACTTACTGATGAAGATCAAAGACCACAGCCTTCAGAATGGATTACACCTCGACATAAAGAAAACAAAAATCCTCACAACTGGACCA
>NW_004444083.1:3619134-3631756 GCF_000243295.1 Trichechus manatus latirostris | reverse complement strand
ATTTTACTTGGATCCACAATCAACACCCATGGAAGCAGCAGTCAAGAAATCAAATGATGCAGCGCATTGGGTAAATCTGCTGCAAAAGACCTCTTTAAAGTGTTAAAAAGCAAAGATGTCACTTTAAGGACTAAGGTGTGCCTGATCCAAGCCATGGTGTTTTCAATTGCCTCACACGAGAAAGATAGACCATGAATAAGGAAGACTGAAGAAAAATTGATGCTTTTGAATTCTATGGTTGGAGAAGAACACTGAATATACCACGGACTGCCGAAAGAAAGAATAAATCTGTCTTGGAGGAAGTACAGCCAGAGTGTTCCTTGGAAGGAAGGATGGAGAGACTTCATCTCACATACTTTGGACGTGTTATCAGAAAGGGCCAGTCCCTAAAGAAGGACATCATGCTTAGTAAGGTAGAAAGTCAGCAAAAAAGAGAAAGTCCCTCAACAAGATGGATTGACATAGTGGCTGCAACAATGGGCTCAAGCATCACAATTGTGAGGATGGTGTAGGATTGGACAGTGTTTCGTTCTGTTGTACATAGGGTCGCTATGAGCCAGAACCGACTCAACGGCACCTATCGACAACAGCAACTCCAGTAGCAATAAGCCAAATTCCAGCAGGTCCTGATAGTTGTGTAGCCAGAGATAGGTTTCTTTTTAAACAGTGGACTTCCTCCTCCATAACTTGGTATCAAGTCCAGGTTAGAACAGAAAACAAGTACCCACCACAGGAAAAACTGTAAATCAGGATAATCATTTCTCAAAATCAAAGTAAAACGGTAAGTCAGCTAAAATACAATTATAAATGTCTACTAGTAGAGTTAAACAACCTAATGGATTTGCTTGTCATAAACAATATTAATTAAATAGAATTTCCAAAGTTAAAGCTAGGACTTTTTGACCTTAAAGCACTCTTTTAAATCAAGCTGCTCAACTCGGTATTCTACAAAGGAAGCAATAATGTGAATGTGATGAAATAAAATCTTCAAGATTATACATACATTAAGCGAAAGGAGGGAGGAAGATATCTTAACTTCAAGTTCATGTATTTATTGTATTTACTCAAGAATTTATTGAAAGTCCATTACATACTCAGTCCTGGACTGTGCTCTGAGGATACAGCTGAGAACGAGGAAGGAAAATACCTGCCACCACAGAGGTTTCATTCTACTAAGGAGATACAGACTATACAAAAGAAAACGGATACGTAAGATGATTTATGTATCGACATAAAACAAGGTAATGTAGATAGATGGTAATGGTGAGGAACACGTTAGATAGGGTGGTTGGAAAGGCCTCTTTGAGATGGCATTTGAGGTGAATTATGAATGATTGGTAAGTAAAGATCTTGTGGCAAAGCATTCTTAGGGGGATTCTTAAAAGAAGAGAGATTGTAACCTGTAACTTCTCAAAGCAATATTTAGAAAGCTAATTTTTAATTATCCAGTATAAGAAAGAATAAACATTTCATTAGAAGGCTTTCAAAGGAAAGCAACATTCATTGTTTGAGTTAGGTGATTGTGATTCAAAATGACACCAAAAAGAGGGAAAAGAAAATAAAAATGAAAAAAGAGAAAGGTCAAATACCTTAAATCTGAAGCTCGTTTGTCTTCGAGTAAGCCTTATATTAAATATAATATTTCTGGAAGATATTTCTTCTAAGAGAATAGTAGGCATTCAATCATTGCATCAAGAATTCATAATAAAGAAACACAAAGAATACAAAAACCGAAAAAGCTCAGAGGTTAGCATATCTGGAGTCTTTGGTATCCAGACATGATTTACGTTACAAACAAAAGCAGTAAGCCAGAGCCACAGTACCCAAGTAGAAGCCTGAGGAACTCAGAGCATTGTAACTTTCCCCAATAAATCACAATGACCAGAACACCCCTGATAAATAGCTAGAATCTCAGAGTATTTAATAGTTTGCACCTTTCCTTGGTTTGTTGACCATTTGTTTCTTTCCTCCCAAAATTGGTGTTTGCGCATCGAAACCCAGCGTGTTAATTTTATATTGTGAACTCTTGTAAACACCAGTTACAAAATTTCAAATGAACTTACTATCGTAACAAGACTGGAAAACTGGAGAAAATTCTCTTCCATGAATCTAACTTAGATTTTAAAAGAGGAAAAAGGCTTCAAGATAGCTTTAGATTGGAGAAGACATATTTTAAAGATTGGAGGAGCTTATATAAGTAAGAAAAGGCACATTGCTGTTTTTCTATTTTAAATCAGAAGATCTTCAAAAGAGTCACTAAGTAAACTATTGAAGTTTCAAAGAAACATAACCCAGGAGAACAGAAAAAAGTATGTTATCGGAGTTATCAACAAAGCCAATCAGTATTATTTTTGCACAGACGATTTGCTAAAATTTCAATATTTCATGCTTGCAGAATGACAGAGATCTTTTTTTAGCTGTTCTTTTTAGTGACATCATCAGTCAGCATTGGTTTCCCCTTTACTCAGATAATAAGAACTGAAACACTGAGGTTGTAGAGGATAAAAATAAAATGAGGAAATAGCAGAAGCAAAATTAAATCTAAAAACTCTTTGTTTTTAACATTTTTCTCTATAATCACTTAATTAAATACTTCTTTTTACACTGTTGGAGTCACTGAGTGGTGCACTTGCCTACTAACTGAAAGGATGAAGGTTCAAGTTCACCCAGCAGCACTTTGGAAGAAAGGCCCAGCAATCAACTTGCAAAAAATCAGACATTGAAAACCCAGTGGAGCATAATTCCACTCTGCCACACGTGGGATTGCCATGAGTTAGAGTTGACTCAACAGCAACTGGGTTTATTTGTTTGTTTGTTTTAACATTGTTAAAATATATTGGTTGACCATAATTTTGGCACTGCCTTGACACAGTAACATCTGAGTGTAAATCTATACTCTAATAGGATTCCCAATTCTTCCAAAAGTTGAACCCAACACTTATTTACGGTCAATGCTGCATCTATAACTTGTACAAGTCAGTCCTTCAGTCATCCAGAATGGGATCTCATTCAACATAAGAGCCTGAACACCATCACTCTAAAACCTCTTCCCATTTCTCTCCCCACTGAGTTCACTGAGAGCTACAGGCAGCAGAAAGGTTGTCAAAGAATCATTAATTTCCAAGGCAGTGGCTGTGATTTAACGTAAAAATGTTACTGGCAAAGTCAATCCAGAGGAGAACTGTGAAGTACAAGTGCTTCTCTTCATCACCTTCACCTCTATGTCTCTCCTTGTTGGTTTCTTTTGTTCTATTTGGTGAGTTAGTGAGTTGATTTGTCGGTAGTTTTAAACCAAAACATTACTGACATCAACTCTTGAAAGTAGGAAGAGCCCTGCCATGAAGCTATTAGCATGGGGAAGTTATTTCACCATTTCTCATATAAGTTTGTTCAATCCTCAGATTTGCTCCTAAATTTTAACTACACAGCTAAAGATAGCAAAAAAGAATCAAAAATTCACACAACTTCAAAAGTGGGTGGATGTTGTTTTATTTTTATTCTCCGAGGAAATGTGTCTCTGCTCGGGACTCATTGCACGCATTTGACTTTATGAATTAAAGTCATTAGCTTACAAATTAAACACAAATTACAGATGGTCCATCTTTGAAACAACTTATTAAAACAAAATGTGTCTTTCTACGTCATGAGATGCCATAGAGGATTTCAGAAAATATCCGTAGCTGTTGTTATTAGCTGCCATCGAGTCCGCTCTGACTCAAGGTGATTTTCTGTATAACAGAACAAAACGCTACCTCCCAGTCCTGGTGCCATCTTCATGCATCTTGCTTCATGAGCTCAGAATCATGTTAGTCCTTGTCTTCTTCTCCTTCTCCTTCTGCTTCTTCTCCTTCTTCTTCTCCTTCTTCTTCTCCTTCTTCTTCTTCTTCTCCTTTTTCTTCTGCTGCTTCTTCTCCTTCTTCTTCTCTTTCTTCTCCTTCTCCTTCTTCTTCTCCTTCTTCTTCTCCTTCTCCTTCTTCTTCTTTCTTCTTCTTCTTCTCTTCTTCTTCTGCTTCTTCTCCTTCTTCTCCTTCTTCTGCTTCTTCTCCTTCTTCTCCTTCTTCTTCTGCTTCTTCTTATCTTTCTTCCTCTCCTTCTCCTTCTGCTTCTTCTCCTTCTTCTTCTTCTTCTCCTTCTGCTTCTTCTGCTTCTTCTCCTTTTCTTCTTCTCTTCTCCTTCTTCTTCTGCTTCTCCTCCTCCTTCTTCTTCTTTTAATACCATTGTTGGTTTTAAGTATGAGTCTCTTCTCTCATATACTTAAGAATTGGATTTAAGCAATTCTCAGAGATGAGGCTCTCAGCTCAGCTATGAAAATGTTGTGGAGAGTGTAATTTCTATGACCCCTCTTTTGCAATCTTATTTTTGTTTGTTTGTTTGTTTGTTTTTGAAGAAAATTCTTCCAAAAGCTTTTAGCACCTTTTAGATACTTTCACCACCCAACTGTCAGTCTGTCATATTGTGTTGACTTGCATATTGACAGGTTTCAATGGAGCTTCCAGACTAAGACAGATTAGGAAAAAAGTCCTGGTGATCTACTTCGCAAAATTAGCCAATGAAAACCTTATGGATCACAACAGAATATTGTCCAATACAGCACTGAAACCCCTAGGTTGGAAGGTACTATACAATATCCCCAACAACGGACTCAAACATACTAATGATCATGACCAGGCAACATTTCATTCTGTTATACATAAGGTCACCAGGAGTCAGAGCAGACTCAATGGCAACTAACAGCAACAGCTACTTTCTGACCGCCTCTGCAACTCAAAAACGATGCCATCTTAGTTACCTAGTGCTGCTATAACAGAAATACCACAAGTGGAAGGCTTTAACAAACAGAAGTTTATTCTCTCACAGTCTAGGAGGCTAGAAGTCCAAATTCAGGGTGCCAGCTCTAGGGGAAGGCTTTCTCTCTCTGTTGGTTCTGGGAGAAGGTCCTTGTCATCAATCTTCTCCTGGTCTGGGAGCTTCTCTGCGCAGGAACCTTGGGTCCAAAGGACACATTCTGCTCCCGGCACTGCTTTCTTGGTGGTATGAGGTCCTCCTGTCTCTCTACTCACTTCCCTCTTTTATATCTCAAAAGAGATTGACTTAAGACACAACCTAATCTTGTAGATTGCCTGCCTCATTAACATAACTGCCTCTAATCTTGCCTCATTAACATCATAAGGTAGGATTTACAACACATACGAAAATCATATTAGACAACAAAACAGTGGACAATCACACAATACTGGGAATCATGGCCTAGCCAAGTTGACACACATTTAGTGGGGGACACAATTCAATCCATAACAGATGCCAAACAAGGAATCATTTTTTTCCAGGACTATGAGTCAACGTCACCTTTAAAGAATTCTACCTTCCTGCTCTTTTTTCTAGAAAAAGAAAAAAGGTAGTCTTCATCCTTCTTTTTTTCTTAACATTGTAATATTGTAAGATTACTTGTTAATTAACTTATAGCTTTGCTTAGCCTCAGGAAACTAGCAGATGTGTTTTGTTTAAAGGCTACACTAAAAGTGCAAAAGAACAGAAGTAGATATTGCCTTTTTATTCCTTATCTCTGTTAATGGCAGCACCACCCTTCTAGTCACTGGAGATGGGAAAATGATAATCATTGTCAATACCACTCTTATCTCTCACCCCAACATGTTTATCAGACTTCTCTTGAATGTCTTTGAAATCAGACTCTCTTTCCAGCCTCATGGATATTGATTTAGTTCAGA
Organism: Trichechus manatus latirostris; assembly: GCF_000243295.1. Classification (NCBI taxonomy): domain Eukaryota; kingdom Metazoa; phylum Chordata; class Mammalia; order Sirenia; family Trichechidae; genus Trichechus; species Trichechus manatus. The sequence goes on along the minus strand of NW_004444083.1, from coordinate 3,626,030 downwards.
TTCTGTCTGCCTCTAAGATTTCTCCTCTTTAAGTCATCTTCCAGGTTGATCTCTGAAAAGGCAAACATCTATTTTTCCCTGTGCCTTCTTATTCTTCCCTCTCAAGGAGGGATCAGTCATTTAATTGGTCAGTTTCCAGCCATGTGCCTGGGCCACGTTACCAATGAGAGGGGCCGCTGTGTGTTAACTATCACATCCATCAGTGTGGTTCTTTTATTTTGTTTTCTCCTTTCATGGGCCAGGAATGGCAAAATGGCCAAGACATTTTCCCACATGGGAGGAGATCCAGTTGTCCAGTCTTCTTGCTCTTCTCTTCCCCTTCATATAGATCTCATTTCATTAATCTTATTAGTTTCTATCCTTCCTTGAGGCCAGATAGACCATGGTGCCCAGGTTAGGTCTAGGCTTAAGGATGGCAAAGAGGCTTCTTAGACTTCAATCTATGCCATATTCAAAGCCCATTTTGCCAGAGTACTTTGTATTGGCAATTTGAGGACAAAAAGTCCAAACAATAATAAAGTATTATTTTGCTTTTCTTTGCTTTTGACCCCAAATATGTAAATTTTCCTTAACAAACTCATGGACAGAAGTGGCTGTGTTGTTGTTAAGATTTAGGTACCAGACTAATACAACTGTGACTCCCATCATCAGTCCTAACGTTGCTTAGAATAAAAGACATTGTCCTAAAGTTCATACAGCATCATGCCAGATCTCTCAAAACTATCTGATGTCCTGCCTGCCTGCCTCCATTGGGTACCCTGTGAACCTTAAGTCTATAGAAGGTCATTTGAGGCCATCCAAAGCCTTTGGCTAAATCTACCTTTAAACTTTCTTTATCCACTAAACGCCAACCCTGAATCCTCCAGCCATAAACTTTCTAAATGGTTCCTTTCCACACCACCATATGTGGCTTATATTTTTTCTTCCCCCAGGTAGGTTGACCTTTGCTTGCCCCATTCACTCACTCTACACATATCCACTGAGCACTTCCTATGTGGAAGTCACCCAGCCAGGTCTTGAGGAGACTAAGGCCAATCGGATACCCGAAGTCCCATCACTGCTAGAAATCTTATCAGATCTTTCCAGCTCTCAGCAACGTCTCCTTCCTATGCACTCTTGTCTTACAGTATTTATTGCGCTTGGACTATAGAAATGTGTATAGAAATGGGATATTCTCTATCTCTCCCACTGAATGATGAGCTTCTTAGGGGCAGATACTAGTTCCATCTCTGTCTTCTCCCAGTACTTTGAAGAGAGGCATATTTATCATGATTTTTTTATAGAATCAGTTAATTATCCTATTGTCACATTAAAATGCCAAGCTCGAGATCCAGAATTGAAGGCAGATTTGTAATACTAACAAACATTTTTACTCCATTTATTTTGTTCCAAGCACAGTTTACCCTAAACACCTTGCATGCCTTAACCCACTTTTCCCTACCAACAGCCATATGAGGTAGGTACTGTTATTATTTCCATTTTTACAGTTGAGGAAACTGTAAACATGGATATTAAATTAGTATACATATACAGTTGATGAGCGGGAACACCAGGCTATCAATACTTTAACCCTCAAACTTACTTCTTCTCACACTGCTTATGTTGAATGGATGGGTTGGAATGTTCTACATCACAGGGTGCTTTCTGCAAAGCTTCAGCCTGAGTAATTCCCTAGAAACTTCTTGGGAAGTCAGAAATCCAGGGACATACTAGGAAACCCAGGTGCCTTGTTGGAAGAGGATATATCCCTGAAAGAAAAAAAGACGAGTGCATGAAAATTTCTGAGCTACAGTACAAACAGCCCTTAACTAGGAGCCACAAGACTTTAGGTTTTGACCTGGCTTTGCCACCTACAAAGTGGGCAATTTTGGATAGGTCATTCCATGATCCTCACTTTTCTCATCAGGAAATGGTCAAAATAATGCCTGCATTGTAGGACCATTGGAAGACCAAATGAGAAACTAAACAAGCATTAGACACTAGCAGATCATTGTATAAACTGAAGGAATTATTGCTGCTACATAGTCTAACCTAGGATTGACTCTGGCTAGTAGAGTAATGTACTGGGTGTTTGCTGAGAAGTCACAGTGAGAAACCTGTGATGGTGAAGGCTTACTGGAAGGCCTGAGGTCACATCCACAATCTTTGAGGATTCAGTTTTTGTGACCCTGGGATAGTAAAAGGTCAATGGGACCTATTTTATTGCTAGAAATTTTGAGTACATAGACTTTTCCTCCTTGTATTCAGTACTGATTGAGAACTTATTCCTATAAATGAGTTTTGTCTAGGTTTAAAATTCAAGCCGGTATTCATTTTTTAACTTGCAAGTCTTGGGAACCACAGGCCAGAGGTGACAACATTCAACATTCTGAGTAAGTATCAGCACAGGGGACTCAGAAACCTCCCTAGCCACTGCTTCCAGTTCTTTATATTGAATCTGAATTCCTCTAGCAGCACCCCCTGTCCCTCTGGCTTATTTAGGAGGGAACAGCTGGTCTGCAATCTCCATATTAGAACCATTCTCAGATTTATTAAATCGTAATGCATATTAGCTGTGTTACATATTCTGAAATGAGCAGGCTCTTAGCATTACCAGCAGTAATTTTTCAGTCCTGTGCAAAATATACCCCTGGGAGCTCTTGCAGATGTTTGGTAAAATTACTGAAAGAAACAAAGAGAAAGGTATCCCCTTGTTCTGAATCCACGGTAAGTATACCGTTGAATAACAGCCACCAACAATTTCTAAAAGTTCAGAAAGACACTCTTTTTGTGAATCTTTGTCCAAGCAAGACGACGTACCACAAGTTAAATCCCAAGCAAACACTCTATCTTACACAGGAGAGCATCACAGCCATTATTTCTTATGCATGTTAAAAATAATATTTTTAAAACTAAAGATTTCATATATTCTTACTTCTAAAGGAACAAGCAGGATCAGACTTTATGTAACAACTCAAATCAGAAGACAGAGAGACAGACAGAAGGGAGGGAGGAAGGGAAATACTCTTCCCCTGTATTCACAGAAAACAGCAATTTCACAGCAATTGATTTGTTTTCATTTATTTTCTGAGTTATGCTCTGTAATAATGTCTGTGCAAGGTGAAAGGCATGGGTAGAGTCCTATACCCTAAAGTGAAAGGAGTATATCGAACCAGATGAAAAAAAAATTTTTTTTCCTGGGGTAAAAAAATAAACATTCAACCTTTTGTTGCATTCATCTTGACATGAGTTACTGTTCATAATAATCGGTTATTCCTTTTCAAATTCAATAGACACAGAAACCACGAACTTGCTATTATTGTTTCTCTGGAAGTGGACATATTCTCCTTCCATGCAGTGACGCTCTTTTCCTTTCTCATAAATAATCCCCGGGGTGTAAGTCAGAAGCCCTGGTGGTGCAGTGGTTAAGCAGCTCGGCTGCTAATCAAAAGGCAGGTGGTTTGAACCCGCCAGCCGCTCCATGGGAGAAAGATGTGACAGTCTGCTTCTGTAAAGATTTACAGGGTTGGAAACCTTATGGGGCAGCTCTACTCTGTCCTACAGGGTTGCTCCGAGTGGGAATTGACTCGACGGCAGTGGGTTTGGGTGGGATGCAAGTCCAAACTCATGTCACAGCAGTTGAGAAAGGCTGTGGGCCATATAATTTTGTGCTTTGCTTACAGCATGTTTGCTGTTTTTGAGAAGAGAAGGAGGTTTCCAAGTTATGCACAGTCATGAATGAAGCATTTTAGTAAGTAATTATCAAGGAATAACATGAGAGATGGATTCCCATTGGCACCCTAGAAAGAGAGAGATTACACTTTAATGCTTTGCTCACAATGCGTGCATGCCAGAGAAATCCAGGACTGGAACTTTGAGTGCCGGACAGAGAATGTTGGGCACTTAGTGAAAATGAATGCAGGGTCTGTTCATCATTGCATAGGACTATGTGCATATGGAATGCTTTCTTCCTCCTCACATAAAGGCACCAACTTCGTCACCAAAGACAAACATCCTTATATGAGAATACTTCTATTGTTCTCTGAAAATTACAAGTAATGTATAGCTACTATGGAAAATTTTGAAAGTACCAATTTATAAAGAAGAAATAAAAACTAGCCTTAACTCTACCACCCCCAAGAAAATCACTGTTCACACTTTTGTGTATTTTCCTCCTGGAATTTTTTTTCCACCTACAAGGAGTATTCCTTTCTTATGACATGGGGCTCATTCTGGAAATACAGTACTTTTTACTTACTATTATATCATAACCTGTTGCCTTCCAGTCGATTCCAACTCATAGCAACCCTACAGGACAGAGTAGAACTGCCCCATAGGGTTTCCAAGGAGCAGCTGGTGGATTCGATCTGCTGATCATATCATAAGCACTTTTTATGTCATTAAGTGTTGTAAAGTGCATTTGAATTGATGCAATTAGTCCAGAGTTGGAATCAACTCAATGGCAATGGGTTGGGTTGGGTTTTGGTTAGTCCATAGTATAGCCATGACAGCATTTGTAGGACTGTCCCTCTATGGCTAGACGTTTAGATTGGTTACAATTTTCCAATGTTATGAATAAATATTCAGTAAACATCCTTGTACACAAATCTTTGCTTCATGTCTGATGACTTCCTTAGGATAAAGTCCAGGGTATGAAATTACTAAGGCAAAGAGAAAACACATTTTTTAAGACTCTTGTCCCTAATTATCAAATTGTCCTTTAAAAGAGTGGGCCAATATACAGTTCCACCAGCTGAGTGTAAGTGTGCCTACTTCCTGAACCCGTAGAAATCATTGTTGTATTTATCTTTGACAATTTAAAAGTCATACCATGGTACATCATTGTTAATGTTATGTGCATTTCTTTAACAATTACCATGACTGAACACTGCAATTTCTATTGGACAAACATTCCCTTCTAGTTTTGAAGCCAAATTGTTGTTACCTTGAACTTCCTTGGCATTTTGCTTGCTCGTCTCAGGGACAAATGAAAGGAGAGAAAGTGTGCTTGCATCCTGGTTTGCTTCCTCTCCTTAGTAACTCTTTCATTCACAGTATCAACTTCATTCATGAAATCTCCTTATTACCAAGGAAGTGTTAACCACATTGAATCATCAGAAGGGTGTGAACATTATAAATAGATTCTATGGCTATAAAGAAGGACGTTTGTTAATGTCAAAATATAAATGAAAATTTTTATTGGTCAGCTGGAGGACAGAGAGTACCACAGATCCCCACTACCATGGATGGTGTGGTCTGGGTTGAGTTTCAAGAATCTTATGTTAATTGTTATATTGCAAATTCTGCAGTTTGATATCTTGTGTTCCTGGCTATGGTTAGTAATGACGTTAACAATCACAAAATAACGACAATCATTAAGCACCTACAGAGAAGTGTGTTAAATCATAGATTAAAAAATAGATGTTGCCTTAACAGAATTTTAAAGGACAAATAAAAGTCTGACTACAATAGAGTGCTAAACGTAATGAGACTATATTAATAAAATTTAGCATGCATACAGTTTTTCATTATATAAAATTTAAGAAATGATGTATAATTGACACACTTTTAAAGGGAGTGCAATCATGGAAAATGTGAAAAAGGACCAATGTTGATATCACCAACCTTGCCATTGATTACAAATTATTAGTGTAGTTTACAAAGCAAACCCCTAATTATTAAGGTGGAACTTTTCAATTGCCTCATATGCACATGAAACCTGGACAATGAATGAGGAAGAGCAAAGAATTGATGCCTTTGAATTATGGTGTTGGTGAAGAAGACTGAATATACCAATGTTGTGGATTGAATTGTGTCCCCCAAAAATGTGTGTCAAATTGGCTAGGCCATGATTCCCAGTATTGTGTGATTGTCCACTATTTTGTCATCTGATGTGATTTTCCTATGTGTTGTAAATTCCACCTCTATGATGTTAATGAGGCAGGATTAGAGGCAGTTATACTAATGAGGCAGGACTCAATCTACAAGATTAGGTTGTATCCTGAGTCAATTTCATTTGAGATATAAAAGAGAGAAGCAAGCAGAGAGACAAGGGGACCTCAGGACACCAACAGTGAAGAACCAAGAGGGGAGCACGTCCTTTGGACCTGGAGTCCCTGTGCTGAGAAGCTCCTTGACCAGGGGAATATTGATGATGAGGACCTTTCCCCAGAACTGACAGAGAGAGAAAGCCTTCTCCTGGAGCTGGCACCCTGAATTTGGACTTCTAGCCTCCTAGACTGTGAGAGAATAAATTTCTGTTTGTTAAAGCCATCCACTTGTGGTATTTTTGTTATAGAAGCACTACACGACTAAGATAACAATGGACTGCCAGAATGAAAAAATCTGTCTTGGAAGTATGGCCAGAATGCTCCTTAGAAGCAAGGATGGCAAGAATTCATCTCACACACTTTAGACATGCTATCAGGAGGGACCAGTTCCTGGAGAAATGCTTGGTAAAGTAGAAGGTCATCGAAAAAGAGGAAGACCCTCAAGGAGATAGATTGACACAGTAGCTGCAACAATGGGCTCAAACATAGCAATGATTGTGAAGATGGTGCAAGACCGGGCAGTGTTTTGTTCCATTGTATATAGGGTGGCTATGAGTCAGAAGAGACTCAGCAGCACCTAACAACAACATTTGCTCAGCTATTCACTGATCTAAAGTTTATGCCACCAGCTGTCAACTTATTACCCAGAGTATAGTAGTCATGAATATGGAATGGATTCTCCAACATTCATTTTTACCTGTAGAACAAGGACTAACTGCTAACCCCTTCCATTTTTAAAAACGTACCTCACAAGCTTAGCAAGTTTCTCAATCTAGAATCACATCTATATCATAATATCTTCCCCACTATGCCAGAAACAGCAGTTATATGGGAAATATATATATATATACACACACACATAACAGA
>NW_004444083.1:3572401-3619034 GCF_000243295.1 Trichechus manatus latirostris | reverse complement strand
ATAAAACCCAAACCCATTGCTGTCGAGTTGATTCCAATTCATAGCAACCATATAGGTCAGAGTAGAACTGCCCCATAGGTTTCCAAGGAGCAGCTGGTAGATTTGTACTGCTGACCTTTTGGTTAGCAGCCGAGCTCTTAACCACTGCATCACCAGGGCTCCATATATATATATATATGTTCTCTGGGTGGCAAGAACCATTAAGCTCTGGACTACTAGCCAAAAGATAAGCAGTTAGAACCCTATGCAGAGGCACCTCAGAAGACAGGCCTGGCATTCTGCTTCCCGAAGGTCACAGCCCTATGGAGCCATTCTACTTTGCACATGTGGGGTCACCATGAGTTGGTTGGAATCAACACAAGAGCAGCTAACTACAACCATCACCACCACCACAACGAATATATATTTAAATATAAATATATATGTGCGTATATATATGTACGTATATATATATGCACATATGTGTATGTATGGGAATCAACTCGACAGCAGTGGGTTTTGTTTTCATTTATATATATACATATAAGGACCCCGGTGGCGCAGTGGTTAAAGCGTTCGACTGCTAACCCAAAGCTCAGCAGGTCAAAACCACCAGCAGCTCCTCCGAAGAAAGATGTGGCAGTCTGCTTTCGTAGAGATTTACAGCCTTGGAAACCCTATGGTTGCTATGAGTCGAAATGGACTTGAGGGCAGTGGATTTGGTTGGGTATATATACACATACACATGTATGATGAGAAGGAGACCTCCCCTCGTTCATCATGAAAAGAGAAACTCTCTCTGCCATACCCTCCAGAACCGCTTGGCTGCGAAGCAATAACACACCACCCGCCTGGCTTCTTGCTTCCGTTGATAGACTGGGAAGGGCTTAGCAAGAGAAAACAAGCCAGGATCCCCGCATCAGCATATCACGTTCCGTGATAGTCTTGCTACCTGCTACCTGCGAGACAGAGGAGGGAGGGTCGCATCGGAAGGGTAAGTCAGCCACTTGGCTACCTGGATGCTGACACAATGCTGATCACGCACTGATGCCAACCATGCAGCTGGCAGGGGAAATAGCTCACTGCAGCAGAGGCTCAGCACGTGACCACGCTTTCAGCTGGCAGGGGGAATCACCATCTTGCAAAATCACAGGAAGGCTGTTTATAAATCCTTGGAAAGAGGAAGCTTCTTCTTAAAGGCAAAGGCGTTAGAGGAATTCCAGCTGCCTGACACATCACCTTTTTCCCTTGCCTTCATCTGCCTGCGGACTCTACAGTAAGTAATGTCGAATTGACGATTATGGAGAGGAAGAACCACAGATGAGAGAGGGAGAGTTTGTACAGCTCTAGGGAATACAGCCAGCTTACCAGCAGCATCATTTGCGGGGGAGCGGGGGGCATTTCCTCCTAAATTGCTGAGTATCTGGACTTCATGTGAAAGTTTTCGGGTGAATGTTTTTTAACCTCACTTCGTTAGCGGTCCTTGGGCGCTCTGCAGGTATTTTGGTGCTTAATAAAACACACCAGCAATGCAAAAGAAAGATCTGCACTGGATTTCCTAAGAAGTTCTAAGTCAAATGTTGACTGAAAATGCAGATGGATAATGGAGGACTCCATCCCATCTCCAACCCAAGGTCATCAAACACCTTGCTCATTCTGTACAGTTTGCCAGTATGGCAAAGACCTGCCACGCTGCAGGGTGACACTTCAGCATACAGAAAACCCAGTGAAACCAGTGGGGGATAATAGTATTGCCTAACTGTACCTCATTCTATGGCCGGTCACAATTTAGTCTCTGGCTAAATCGTACTTTCCAGTATTTTTTTCTGTTTTTTGCCTTATGGCTCCTTATGGTGCATCTGAATTATTACCAAATAATGATTATTGTTTTACATTAACTGACATTCATCCACACACACACAGCTCATTTGAAGCAAAACTCAACAATTAGATTTTTCTCCAAGGAGCCTGATAGATTAAGAGACGGGGAGAAAGAAAGACAGGGGAGAGAATAGAAAGAGGATCATTCCTGTCACTCTGTCTTGAAATGTCCCCCCGTCCTCCTCCCACAACCCCCACTTTCCTAAAGCATTTGGCAAGCTTTGGTAGGATTATCACCGCCATACTTCTTCAGTATCCCACAGAGAACTACCATCTCCAGTGCAAGCCTGAGCCCTAGGAAATGCCTTGTTCTTACTCTATCCCACCACTCAGTATTCTCCTAACATGGAAGCAGCTGTAGGTTTGAAAGAACCAAACACAGCACTCCACCTTTCAATCCATCCCTAAGAGTCACTTCTCTCTCAGCCAACTCTTTCACCTACCTCAGCCTGCCCTAGACAGCTTAACCTACAATATTGAACATTCTTGACCCCTGCATTCCACCGACCCCCTAATCCCTTAAATCTGTTCCTCACATTCCCCTTTTCTACATTCCTTGGGTTTATCAACTTCTGTAATTCAGGATTTCTTTGCATATTTACCTTAGGTCACTCTGGGATACACGAAGCTATTCTGTTGCTCAGTGACTGTGTGCTCCTTAAAGCTGTGCGTGGCCGACATATAAACCCAGATACTGGGCCACTGTCAAATGCCCTAGATGCTAAGTTTAGGGTGCCAGAGTGAGCAAATAAAACAGGATGTCCAGGTAAATTTTAATTTCAGAGAAGCAGCTAATATATATATTTTTTCTATTTAAGCATGCCTAGTGCAATCTTTGGCACATATTTATACCAAGAAAAAAATTTATTGCTTATCTGAAATTTAACTCTGTGTTCTGTATTTTGTCTGGCAACCTTAGCTGAATCTGGACATAGTGAGGAGAAAGCCAAAGCTTCATTGATCTATAATATCCTAAAAGGAAAGGTGTCCTGGTGAGACAATGGTTAAGCACTTGGCTGCTAATCAAAAGACTGGCAGTTCGAATCTACCCAGTGACTCTGTGGAAGAAAGACCCGGTGATCTTCTCCAGTAAAGATTACAGCCTAGAAAATCCTATGGGGAAGTTCTACTCTGTCACATGGGGTAGGTATGAGTCGAAAATCGAATACACGGCACACAACAACATCATCCTAAAAGGACACCTCAATATAGGGTGATGGTAGATGGTATCCTAACTATAGGAGAGAGGGACAGCCACAAGGTGTGCAGTTGCCCTTCCACTGTCCAATGCCCATGACCAAATCCTTAGCCAATCAAAACACCCATCTCTGTCTTCAACACAGCCACTTAGGCATCCATTATAAACCAGGCAGAATTTGTGAGACAAAACCTTTTATCTATCCCTGACCTTGTAGTTGTTAGCTGCTGTCAAGCTGGCCCCTAACTCATGGCAACCCCATGCATGCTAGAATATAACACTGCCAGGTCCTGTGCCATCCTTTGATCATTTACAGGTCAGACCATTGTGATCCATAAGGTTTTCATTGGCTGATTTTCCAAAGTAGATAGCCAGAACTTTCTTCTTGCCCATCTTAGTGTGGAAGCCCTGCTGAAACCTGTTCAGCATCATAGCAACACACAAGCTTCCACTGACAGATGGGTGGTGGCTGTGCATGAGGTGCACTGGCCGGAATTGAACCCAGGTCTCCTACATGGAAGGTGAGAATTGTAATATATGTAGAATAACCCAGGTTTAGTTCCCAGGCAAATCTCAATGGGTTTTCCTACATTCTCAGAGAAACAGAAAATCAAAACCAACAAAAGAAAATCTCTCTCCTTAAAAAGCATGACATTCCAAAGTTGTCACTAGAGAGATGAGTTGCGGCATTGATAACAAATGATTTTCAAGTAGTAATTCATAAAATTTGGATTATAATCCACACTGGGCTTCCTGATAATGCAAGTTCTTTGTTTGGTCCTTATGGCTAAGTGATGCATCATTCATACACTAGCATTTTTACATACATCCAAAGGTTACATACTGGGCACCTATTAAATGAATGATTTAAAGTTACTAAAGTGTTGTACTCACAAAATTAAATTCTTGTTTCAGTAGTACTTACTGCTGACTCTAATCCAGGGTCTATATTACCAGCATCGCTGGCAAAGTTGCACAACTCTAATTGCACACAACTTGTGGAATTCCTACAGATTTTAGGAAGCACACTTGGTCATCAGTAGGGTCTTCACATGGTCTTGGTTTCCAGCTGCCTTCTAGTTACGAATTACTTTTGGCTTAGCTTCTTCATTTACATTGGACTTTGTTGTGGATTGTTTGGTTAACCCCAAACTACCTCAAGAGTATGTAGCAATATAAGCTTCCATCAACAGTATTTGAGGACCATAATTTTGCAATCACTAGACTTTAAGACATGTATACATTGTGATCCAAACACAAGTCATCTCTACCACTTTGCTAAAGCAAACCACAAAAATGTGCTTATACAGTGACACGCTCCCTTTTATTACTGTTTTCTTTTCCCTCTGTGCAGTGGGAATGGATAGGATAAGTGGGCTGTGGGGTCTTGTGCTCTGCCAATTCGTGCTATGGTCAAACACTTTTTTAGAGTAATGATTCTCAAACTTAAAGAGGAGGTGTTAAATATCACCATTTACTGATATCATAAGGCCATATATTTTCATATCATGACATATTTCATATCAAGATATATTAAATTTATGATACATAAGACTTCAACCAAAAGCACACCACTATTTTTCTATAATTATTAAGCTAAGCGTGACAGACTCCAATTCTTTTTCCATGAACATTTGTCTCCTCTTCCTTTATTCGTTATTATGTTTACCAGCACTCAGTCGCTAGCAATCAAGTAGTGGCAAATGCCAGATCTTTAAAAAAAAATGTATAGGAAAAAATATCTTTAAATTGACAAATTGTTTTCCATTAAATTTGTATTTCCTGCAAACTGGGAAAATATTTCCAGAAATCCATTTTAGAGCTACGTTGCTTTGGTTTTGTTAGGACCACAAATCTTAAGTCACAAACTATTAGTGAATTATTAAATCAATATAGTGGATCTTGACAAGCATTTTTTTAGAATAGAATAGAGAATAGATTACATACGTTTCACCTCCTGAAAATTTTGCTTCTGTTGCATGTGTGTATATGCGTGCGTGTGTTCTATATGGGAGGGTCTTGGTTAACAATTTGAAAAACATTTCTCTAGAACAGTGCTTTTCATACTTTAATATACACAAAAATTCCCTGGGAATCTTGTTTAAATGCAGGTTCTGATTCAGTAGGTTTGGGTTGAAGTCTTATATTCTGCATTTCAGTAAAACTCCAAAGTAATGCTGATGCTGTTGGCCCATGGGACCACGTTTTACTAGCAAAACCGTAGAGGAAGAGCCACAAGCTACATGCGGAAGACTAGCCTGTAGAAGAATGGCCAATGAAACTCTCTGTCCCTATATGCCCCACTCAGGATACCAGAGCAGCATGACGACCCTCCAGTCACAGCATCTGGCTAAGGTAGTTCTTTCCAAGAGAAGACCTAGGCCTACTTACCTTCCCTTTTCAGTTCCTCTCCTCTCTCTTCTCCTAGTGTAAGTCATTAAAAAAATGGGAAAAGGTTGTTGACCACATGTCATGGACATGAACAAGCTCAAAACAGGTATAGGTAATCCAGAGACACATAGTTGATGAGAACTCTGTACTAAAATCTCCCCAATATCTATTTTCCACCCTGCCTTTCAAGTGATCTACTCAAAACACAAACCTGACTGTGCCTCATCCAATGAGTGGTTCCTCATTGTCCACCGATTAAGTCCCATCTCTAGCTTCGCAGACTTAGGGTAGGCTCTGCTTCCCTCCAGCCTTACTTGACTCTACTCCATTTTCTAGAACCCAATGTGCCTTCGTAGATCATACGTTTGTTCTTGCATGCTCAAGCGTGAATTCTCTATCTGGATAACTCCTCTCCATCTTTTAAGACTCCATTTCTCCCTCTTGAAGAACTTTCCTAATTATTCTCTTTCCCTACAGGCACACACAAGGAGCCTTGGTGGTGCAATGGTTAAGTGCTTGGTTGCTAATCAAGAAGTTGGTGGTTTGAACCTACCCAGCAGCTCCACAGGAGAAAGACCTGGCAATCTTCTGCCTTAAAGATTATAGCTGAGAAAACTGTATGGGGCAGTTCTACTCTGTCACATGGGGTCGCTATGAATCGGAATGGACTTGACTACACCTAACAACAGTCTTTCTCTCTCTCACACATACACACACACACACACACACACACACCTGGTAGATTTAGAGCAGTGGCTCCCAATCTTAACTGCATTATTAGCAGCACCACCTTGGCTTTTTAAAAATATTGATGCCTGGCCTCCCTCAGAGATTCTGATTTAATTGGACCTATAGGGATCTGAGGGGTGTGTGTGTGTGTGTGTGTATGCCAGGATGGCTCTATTCCTTGGTAAAACAGAATTCTAAGCACCCACATTAATTTTTAACCACACTTACGGGGTGTGCGTATGCCCTGGTACTCTTAAATATGCTTGATACACTAAGATTTTCAATTGGCATTCTGTTTTGTTCAGTTATATTTCTATCACATTGTTTCCATCTTAAATGTCATTCAAAGAATTTTCTGGCTAAACATCAATGCCATTTTTCAGCAAATGATTGCTCTGCCTTTGAACAGAAGTGTTACATGACCCTTTTTATTGCTGCCCTACAAATGTCTGTCCTTTCATATAAAGCTTTTGGTGTTTATTAAGCCATCCTCGAGTGCTTGCCCATATCTCCATCATGTACAAATATACCCTGAAAGCGGTATGATTATTATAGCTATTGTTCAGAAAGAGCTGGAGAACAATTATAAATGCAAAGCCTGGTAATTCTGGCACCCAAACCATATCTTCTTCTTTGATAATACAGTCTACTCAAGATTTCCCATCACATTTCTAAACCCTTTTTATCTGTCAATGTTAGCAAATAGTATTTTTCTTCTATATAGAAAAAATTTTCCAGGTAACCAAAGCTTTCCTTCCATCTTATATGTACTTCATTAAGTAAATGTTCAATACTTTTTTTTAAAGGGTATGACATTTCAATCTTAATCATTTCAGATTAAATATTTTCAGTCCATATTAAATACTTCTTTGTTTTATCAAACCAGAAATTCTAAACTTAACCTATCCTTTTCTAGAATATTGTTTAGCAATATAACTCTTAATTTTTATAATAAATATGTAGGGTTTTTTTTTCTGCTTTTGTTGTTAACTGTCCTTTTTCTAAAGGCTTCTTTTTTCTTTTTTCTTTTAGCCTTTCCTCCCTTTATCAGCTTCTCCATGCAACACATCTTAGTCTAGAGCAAGATGAACAAGTCATTAGAATTGATGAGAAAAGAGGGCCAACCAGCAACAGGTTGGAAGTCAGAAAACCTAGATTCTAGTCCTGGTCATCTATTAACCGATTGTATGATTTTGGGCAGGTCCCTCTCCTTCAGCTTCAGTTACCTAATCTAAACAATACGTGGTTAACATGATCTTGAAGGCCTAGAAGGTCTTAAAGTTCTAGAAGTCCCTTTCTCACTTCTTCCTTGTACACGGCTGCTCTGCCCTCGGTCCCCACAGTCCAGATCTGTGCGCTCATTCCTACCTCTGGAAAGTGCTTCCGTCAGGACATCGAATACCCTGTTCTAATTTCACTCTGTTTATCTATCCCCAAGAGAGACATCACCATCTCCTGCAGGTCTTCCTGAAGTTCTAAATCTGGGCTCTATGATGCCTTTGAATTGTGGTGCTGGCAACGAACACTGAATATACCATGGACTCCCAAGAGAACGAACAAATCAGTCATGGAAGAAGTACAAAGAATGCTCCTTAGAAGCAAGGATGGTGAGACTATGTCTCACATACTTTGGACGTCTTATCAGGAGGGATCAGTCATTGAAGAAGGACATCATGCTTGGTAAAGTCGAGGATCAGTGAAAAAGAGGGTCAACAAGATGTACTGACACAGTGGCTGCAACAATGGGTTTAAGCGTGACAACAACTGTAAGGATGGTGCAGGACCAGGCAGTGTTTTGTTCTGTTGTAGACAGGGTTGCTGTGAGTTGGAACCAACTCAACAGCACGTAACAACAACAAAAACAATGCTCCTTCTGTGTACGCCCATAACATCCCTACCCTTTATCACACACTGTATGTAATTGTCTGTCTCCCTTCACCAGACTGGGGACAGCTGGAGGGAAAAGACTTGTCCCAACTGTCCCACAGCTCTAGCACAGGTTCTGGCATGCAAAGTGGGGTTGGGAGACAGGCTTAGTGAAAGAGTCAGTCCCTTCATTCATTCAAGGAGTCAATGAGCCCAAATAACCACCTAGAGTCTCCTTTAAAGCTTGATGCAACAATTTGAAACCATAGTTTTCCGTTTTGTTCTGTTCTGTTGGGACAAGGATACCTAGAAATCTCCTCTAGATAAGTTTTTTTTTTTTCCTGGACAAGTTTCCCTGGATAAGTTATTTTCCTACGCATGTAGAAAACTCTTCATTTTTGTTGCAACTCTTCCAAAAACACAAGATGTTTCTCTCCTTTCATTTCCATCCCTGGACTTTTTTAAATGGGGTGTTTTGATTCATGTAGAGGTGGGAATAGGAAGTGACCTCACCATGGGTGGAGCCAAGCTTAACCTTAACACCTCCTCTAGATCTTCCCTGACCCCTTGCCTGATCCCTCTCCCTACCATAAAATCCTTCTCTGCCTCTACCCCAGTTAAAAATAAAAGGAGAGGAAAAGACCAAAAAGCTCTTCTGGGTTGGAACTCTGCCAACCAACACAGTGCAGTGGGGCTGAACATTGTAGTGTTTTATGAACACTTTTCTAATTTTACATCTATGCTTCCTACAGACATAGAAAAACTATTGTGGAGTCATCTGCAAAGTGGTAAGATGCATCCAAATACATTTCATAGAATGACAGACAAGTTACTCCTCAAGTTAATTGTGATGGTTCACCATGTGGCAGCTACTGTTTATTTTTCTGGAATTTGGTAGGTTGAATACTATTTATTTCGCTTTCCTTAAAGTGCTTAGAGATATCTGAGTGTTAATTGTGTTACTAAGAGATGCTTAATTCAATTTTAGTTGAATTTTCTTAGGACATGTCACCTGAAATCTACCTTCCAATAACAGATGGGAGATTAGAGACTTCGTCTTTGTCTACCAGCATGCTTTCTTTTCTTTTTCCTTGTATTCTTCTAAGCTCGCCAACTCTAAAATATTTTGCTTTAGGAAGAGCTTAACAGCTAAGTAGAAGCTCGTTGTTTTTTATGTCAAAGCTACATTTAGTTAGGTGATGAAAAGCCTATCAATTAGTTTCTCTTGATGATATATATATGTATGTATACACACACACACACACACACACACACACACACACACACACACACACACACGTATAGAGAGAGCGCCCTGGTGACACAATGGTTAAAGTGGTAGGCTGCTAACGGAAAGGCCTGCAGTTCAAACTCACCATCAGTTCCACAGGAGAAAAGACCTGGCAATCCACTTAAGTAAAGATTACAGCCCATGAAACCTTATGGCGCAGGTCTACTCTTACAGGGTCACTATGAGTCAGAATTGAATCCACAGCACACAACAACAACGATTGTGTGTGTGTGCATATGCATGTATATATATGTATTTATATATAAATATATGAGAGAGAGCTTGATTTTGTCCAGTTCTTAGTAATCACAGAGCAGGGTTGCCCTAAGTGCCAAAAATGGCTTAGGATCAATTCCTCAAAGACACAAAATCCCTGTTGGACACCATCAAATTCTTGGCTGTGCAATAAAAGAAAGAAGAAAATAAAAAAAGAAAAATTAAATACAAAGAATAATTAAGGTTACTAGAAAAAACTCTTCAAATTGTGTATTTAAGACATATTAGGAATAACAAACATTAGAAAACCACAGCTTTGTAGTAATTTGTTTTTCAGAATAAAACTCTAAGAAGCGGTTTATTATTAGGTTTTGTTGCTCTTGTTGCTATTTTGTAGAAGATGTTTCCGCATATATACAGACAAGTAGCTTCTTGTATTAAAATTGTGCGATTGTCCCCTTACTCCAGAATTTTCATTATCTATATTCAAATGTTAATTAACATAGACCAGAATTGTTGTTAATGCTTAGTTTACATATCTACCTGGGGAACTATTTATTCATTCTTTCTGATACTCAGTTTATATATTTGTCCTCGTGTCTTATGTGAGAAATTCAAGATGACTTTGGGGCTTTTGCCAGCTTTTCTAAATTGTTGAATTCAAATGTTTTCAGCAAGCTGAAACAGGAAATCTGAAGAAGGGTATCCTCTGAGCAGGAGAACACCTCCCTAGTCAAAGGAGAGGCAATTGAACTATGCCTTATTTCAAAGGCACTTGACTGGGATGCCAGAGAGGTGGCACTCAGGGGTGTTACAGAAAAATTCCTTCACAAAGCAACTTCAGAGCACTTGAAATACCAGTCTCTATCACAGGGCTCAGCAGGGACCTTAGTTTGTCCAGACAGCAGAACTAAGATGACTTGCTACCAAGTGACCTAGGTCAGTGCCATCCAAAGATTGTTCAGGACTGGTGCTGGTCTTCAAACTGTTTATCACCTGTCCATAATGACATAATTATGGAAACCAAGAGAATGTGTTGAGAAACTTTTATAGCCACGACATCCAAGTGCATGATTAGCAGACTTGTGTTCGTGTGATTTTTCTTTCCTTTCATGTATCTAGAAACTCATTTGATTGTATCTTACAAAAGTATCAGTCTCTGACAGACTGGAAATAAAGAATAAAACCTGGTCCTTCATCATACATAGTTTGAGAATCCCTGGCCAAGGCGTTCCTTGAGACTCTTCTAGAGTACAGCCATCAAGGGTAGCATTGATGACGGTAAGAGCTATGGAAAAGAGCTACAGCAGACACAAAAGAAGTGATTGGTCTAAGAAATCCCAATTGTTGGGAAGGCTTTTTCCCAGGTAAGTCATCCATTAGCAAGGTCACTCACCACAACCACCGTCCAGTAAATCTCAGAAGGATGGTTGAAGGTTTTTTTGTTTGTTTTTTAATTCTTATGAAAAAAGAGAAATTAATCATTTATCACTAGGAAGTGGTACTGGAACTACCCTCCTGTCCCCCCCCCCCCAAAAAAAAATTAGATTGGAGCTCAAGACATTTTTTTAAAAACTAAATTCAGAGTTCCAACTGGGAGGGAGTGGCATGGGAAAAGTTGTTTGATTCAACATCCCGCAGAATTATTAATAGGATTGAGAAAATTGTGGGTTAGAGTGTCCATTATTTCACCAAAAAGTTAGAAGAACTTAGACCATTTAAAGAACTTTCACAGATAATCATCGTAAGATTGAGACTCTGGAGACTCTTATGAAAAAATTACTGGTCTGGGATATTTCTTCAAAGTCTATTCCCTTTTTAATAGTATAAGAGAGAACTCACAAAATAGAAAATGTATAAACTATAAGCATCCAAACCTACTAAACAAAGCAAGCCATGTCACCATGGTCCGTGGCTGGAAAGCTGTGGAACTCCTGGTAAAAGCCAAGCAGCATTCAATATTAACTCATTAGTCATATGCATGTGAAAGCTGGACAATGAATAAGGAAGACAAAAGAAGAATTGATGCATGTGAATTACGGTGTTGGCAAAGAATACTGACTATACCATGGACTGCCAGAAGAACAAACAAATCTGTCTTGGAAGAAATATAGCCAGAATACTCCTTAGAAGCAAGGATGGTGAGACTTTGTCTCACTTACTTTAGACATGTTATGAGAAGGGACAAATCCCTGGAGAAGGACATGATGCCTGGTAAAGTAGCAGGTCAGCGAAAAAGAGGAAGACCCTCAATGAGATGGATTGACACGGTGGCAGCAACAATTGACTCTAACATAGCAATGATCGTGAGGATGTCACAGGGCCAGGAAGTATTTCGTTCTGTTGTACATAGGGCTGCTATGAGTCAGAAGTGACTCAGCAACAACAGTGAATACTACAAGACATTGTTGGAGAAAACTAAGGAAAAGATTCCCTTTTGGCCCTGTAAGATTTTTTCCACATAGAATGACACTCCAGGAAATTGTAAGTTCATCTAAACCCATTAAAGGATTTTTTTTTTTTTTTTTTTGAATTTTTTGGTGATGCCATGTTTTTACACAATGGAATGGATGCTGGATCATTGCTTGTTGATAGTTTTTTTTTTTATTATTTGAAAAAATGGGGTGCCAATTGTAAGCAGGCCATATCAGTCCCCTATTTTATGAAGAATATCACAAATGGGGTCCATATCAGTTCCATGGCCCAAGAAGTGCATCAAAAACCGTTTTCACCCAAAAAATAACTCATTTACTTGAATATTTCTGAATGCCAGTAACGTTACCTTCCCAATTACTCGAAGGAAAGAGTAAACATACTTTCAAGACTTATCATGCTGTACAGAAGCCAAAAGACAAAAGTTTCACACAATTACTCCTCTGGAAAGCATCACCTCATATGACTGGATCTCAACTCTCAAATGTGGTGCAGAACAACTTCCTTGTTTTTTCGGCGGTTGCACCAGTATCCGCCACAAAGCCAGAACATACTAAAGTGGCTCAAGTGCCTACCAATAAACCTCCAGGGGAGGAAACAGTAGCTGGAACATATATGTGCCATCGCTTGTTAAAGGGTTTTAAAGTACATTTTACCTCCATTTAATTTTCAAAATTAATTGGTGCTACCCAAAGGTGAACACTTTGGTATTTGAGGTCCTCCGTGATACCGTCCAGCATCTAAAAAGAAAGAGGACTCTGAATGTCTTATCTGTCTGGAGTTACATGGTCCTAGTTGCGAAGAGATATCCAAACTAATCATGGAAGTAAAACCATGGAAGAAGGTATCTAGAAGGCTGATGAGCACTTGCTTATTATTTCTCAAAGTACAGCATCAATGAATGAGCTGTATTCTGATTATTTTATTTGGATGTTTACTTAGGGGCTTCCATGAACATATGCTAGAGTCTAGGAGGGAAATATTTTGTATTCTACAACTTTCCATCAAGGTGAGGCTTTAAGAGACACTGGAAAACACTCTGAAATTAGCCATCACTATTGAGTCCTCATCAGGGCACTTGTATGGCATTATGCTAAATTTACCAGGGACATCTCACCCAAAATATTTCAAAATTTACCCCCAATTTTTGAGTGAGAGTCTATACTAGGTGCTGATGTGTGTTTCAACATCTAGTTGTGAAGGATGGAGATCGCTGTGTAGTAAAATGGTTTGCCTCAACTATTAACCTAAAGGTTGGCTGTTCGAACTCACCCACAGCACTGCAATCTGCTTCCGTAAAGATTACAGCCAGGAAAACCCCATGAAGCAGTTCTACTCTGTAATACATGGAGTCACCATGAGTTGGAAGCAACTCAACAGCAATGGAGTTTTTTGGTTTTTGTGAAGGGTGGGAAGGTGGAGTTCCTACTCAGTGTTCCAGGAAGCTAAGAAAATAAAATTCTATGGCTCTTACTTGTCTTTGGCTATAGCTATATCCCATGCTGAATAGAAAGAGCCCCATAATAAAATTAGGACACATTATCCAAAATGTTAAAAAGGCAAGTGTTAGCTTCATAAACTGAGCACAATCAGGGAGCCTAAAACAGCAAATAAATAGAAGGCTACTCCTTACTATGTGATTGGAAAGAAAATCAGAATGCCTGCTAAACAATTTGCAATAATTAGAAAACTGGTGAGGCAACTAACCAAAAGATATGTAGCTTTATGGATGAATCAATAAGTTGAGCATCAGTAAAACATTTAAACTACAACAGGACAAATTCCTTTATCCCTAATTCAAAAGCTCAGTGAGACACTGCAGTGTAGGGACACAGATAAAAAAGAAGTAATCCTTTGGATCAATCAACCATCTCTCCACTGATACCGGGGATACCAACGAAGTCAAAGCAGGCCACCACCCATTAAGTTGTTATTCAAATGCAGTTGTGGTGAAACAGGGGTCAAATATTTGAAGAGTTTTCTTACTCTAGAAAGACAAATAGTAATATTTTGTTTTGTTTTGCTTTTTTTGGTTAGGTGCCATTGAGTCAGTTCTAATTCATAGCAACCCCATGCACAACAGAACAAAACACTGCCCAGTCCTGCATCATCCTCACAGTTGTTGTTATGTTTGAGTCCATTGTTACAGCCACTGTGTCAGTCCATGTCATTGAGGGTCTTCCTCTTTTTTACTGATCCTCTACTTTACCAGGCATGATGTCCTTCTCCAGAGACTGATCCCTGCTGATAACATGTCCAGAGTATGCGAGACATAGTCTCGCCATCCTTCCTTCTAATAAGCATTCTGGCTGTACTTTTTCCAAGACAAATTTGTTTGTTCTTCTGGTAATCCACAGCACACTCAATATTCTTTGCCAACACTGTAATTCAAAGATGTCAGTTCCTCTTTGGTCTTCTTTCTTCATTGTCCAGCTTTCACATGCATATGAGTCCATTGAAAACACCCTGGCTTGGGTCAGGCGCACCTTAGTCCTTAAAGTGACATCTTTGCTTTTTAACACTTTAAAGAGGTCTTTTGCAGCAAATTTGCCCAATGCAATACATCATTTGATTTGTTGACTGCTGCTTCCATGGACATTGATTGTGGATCCAAGTAAAGTGAAATCCTTGACAACTTCAATCTTTTCTCCATTTATCATAATGTTGCTTATTGGTCCAGTTGTGAGGATTTTTGTTTTCTTTATATTGAGATGTAATCCATACTGAAGTCTGTGGTCTCCAATCTTCATCAGTAAGTGCTTCAAGTCCTCTTCACTTTCACTAAGCAAGGTTGTGTCATCTGCATATCCCAGGTTATTAATGACTCTTCCTCCAATCCTGATGCTGAGTTCTTCTGCGTATAGTCCAGCTTCTCGGATTATTTGCTCAGCCTACAGATTGAATAAGTATGGTGAAAGAATACAACCGTAACACACACCTTCCTTGACTTTAAACCATGCAGTATCCCCTTGTTCTGTTTGAAAAACTGCTTCTTGGTCTATGTACAGGTTCCTCATGAGCACAATTAAATGTTCTAGAATTCCCATTCTTTGCAATGGTATCCATAATTTGTTATGATCCACACAGTCACAGTCAATACAACACAGGTAAACATCTTTCTGGTATTCTCCACTAAAGCTATGATTCATCTGACATCAGCAATGATATACCTCATTCCACAACCCCTTCTGAATCTGGCTTGAATTTCTGGCAGTTCCCTGTTGAAGTACTGCTACAACTGCTTTTGAATGATCTTCAGTAAAATTTTACTTGCATGTGATATTAATGATATTGTTCATCAATTTCCACATGCAGTTGGATCACCTTTCTTTGGAATGGGTACAAATATAGATCTCTTCCAGTCAGTTGGCCAGGCACCTGTTTTCCAAATTTTTTGGCATAGACGAGTGAGCACCTCCAGCACTGCATCCATTTGTTGAAACATCTGAATTGGTATTCCTTCAATTCCTGGAGCCTTGTTTTTCACCAGTGCCTTCCATGCAGCTTGTACTTCTTCTATCAGTACCATTGGTTCTTGATCATATGCTACCTCCTGAAATGGTTGAATGTCCACCAGTTCTTTTTGGTACAGTGGCTCTGTGTATTCCTTCCATCTTCTTTTGATTCTTCCCTCACCATATGATATTTTCTCCATAGAATCCTTCAATGTTGCAACTCGAGGATTGAACTTCTTCCTCAGTTTTTCAGCTTGAGAAATGCCAAGGATGTTCTTCCCTTTTCGTTTTCTATCTCCGGGTCTTTGCACATTTCATTATAATACTTGACTTTGTCTTCTGGAGCTGCCCTTTGAAAGCTTCTGTTCAGCTCTATTACTTCATCATTTCTTCCATTTGCTGTATCTACTCCATGTTCAAGAACAACTTTCAGAGTCTCTTCTAACATCCATTTTGGTCTTTTCTTTCTTTCTGTCTTGTTAATGACCTCTTGTTTTCTTCATGTATGATGTCCTTAATGTCATTCCACAGTCGCCTAGTCTTCGGTCATTAGTGTTTAATGCATCAAATCTATTCTTGAGATGATTTCTAAATTCAGGTGGGATATACTCAAGGTTGTACTTTGGCTCTCATGGACTTATTCTAATTTTCTTCAGCTTCTACTTCAGCTTGCATATGAGCGATTGATGCTTTATTATGCAGTCAGCCCTGGCCTTGTTCTGACTAGTGATATTGAGCTTTTCCATCGTCTCTTTCCACAGATGTAGTCCATTGGATTCCTGTGTATTCTATCTGGTGAGGTCCACATGTATAGTCACCATTTATGTTGGTGAAAAATGTTATTTGCAATGAAGAAGTCATCAGTCTTGCAAAATTCTATCATGCTATCTCTAGCATCATTTCTATCACCAAGGCCATATTTTCCAACTATCAATCCTTCTTCTTTGTTTCCAATTTTTGATTTGCAATCGCCAGTAATTATCAGTGCATTCTGGTTGCATGTTCAATCAATTTCAGACTGTAGAAGTTGGTAAAAATTTTAATTTCTTCATCTTTGGCCTTAGTGGTTAGTGCACGAATTTGAATAATATTCGTATTAACTGGTCTTCCTTCTAGGTTTATGGATATCATCCTATCACTGACAGCATTGTACTTCAGGATAGTTCTTGAAATTTTTTTTTTTTTTTTTGATGATATATGCTAAGCCATGCCTCTTCAACTTGTCATTCCTGGCATAGCAGAGCATAGGTTTGTCTGATTCAAAATGGCCAATACCGGTCCATTTCAGCTCACTAATGCCTAGAATATTGATGTGTATGTGTTCCATTTCATTTTTGATGACTTCTAATTTTTCTAGGTTCATACTTTGTACATTCTATTATCCAATTATTAATAAATGTTTGTAGCTGTTTCTTCTCATTTTGAGTTGTGCCACATCAGCAAATGTTAGGTCCCGAAAAGCTTAACTCTATCCACATTATTAAGGTCAACTCTATTTTGAGGAGGTGGCTCTTCCCCAGTCATATTTTGAGTGGCTTCCAACCTGACAGGATCATCTCCAGCACTATATCAGTGTTCCACTGCTATTCATGAGGTTTTCACTGGCCAATTCTTTCAGAAGTAGATCGCCGAGTCCTTCTTTCTAATCTGTCTTAGTCTGGACGCTGTGCTGAAACCTGTCCACCAAGGGTGACCCTGGTGGTATTTGAAATACCGTTGGCAAAGCTTCCAGTATCACAGCAACACACAAGCCACCATAGTAAGACAAACTGACAGATACATGGTGGATAAATAATAATAGAAAGAACTAAATGTGATATTTCAATTCTTCAGATGTGTTGTCCTTCAACAATTATTTGAGAGACACGATTTTTTTTTTCTTTTCTATATCATTTCTGCCATGGAAATTTTCATAGCCAGCAACACCAGTCAGCAAATTTCCTAGAGGGTGTGCTGAAAATTCTACTTGTAGAAAATAATAGCAAGTATTCAACAACAGTTGTGAACTGCTCCTCCTCCACCACCCAGCCTTCAGAATCCCCATTCAGAACGCTAGATCACTAGTGCCAATAGATGATTCCTGAGACAGTCATAGCCACTCCCCTAACTCCAATGGCCCCAGAAGAAATCATGGCAACTGGTAGACTCATGGTAGGCTTCTTCCCTTCTCATGTCCTCTGTTCAGCAGCAAAATCTCCACCCACCAAAAAGAGGGAAAAATTAGACAAATATTATACATTTAACTAATATCATTTTCTTCTAGAAGTAGAAGATATATAAATATTTGAGGACACATTTTATTCCAAAGAAGAGCAAAAGGAAGGGAAGGGGTTCGGTGGAAGCAGTAAGTTGAAGTTCTAAAGATGAATCTCAGTTTCAAGAAGTTCTCTGTTTCTGAACTTGAGTAAGTTTATTTAACCTCCCTGTTTGCGTTTAACCACCCATATTGTAGGGACTAATTCAAAACAGAACTAATCTGAGAACACTACAGAGGTAAGTGTTTCTAAAATGCTTCAAATGGTATGAAAGGGAGATCTAGGTGCCAGATGTTATTAATGTCTGCTCCTGCCATGTTTTAAATTGACCTCTAACCTTTGATACAATGGAGTGTGAAACCAGCTTTAACGTCTATGAAATGCCAAACTGGCTGAAAGGGGGAAGAAAAAAAAACAGTAAGCCTGGCTGAGTTAAGCTCTAGCATACCACAATTTCGCAGTTGAACCAAAAGCAGTACAAATTCAAATTGTAGGGTGTAGAGAACCTAAACTTTGAAGTCAATCCCCTGGAAAATGGAAAGGGAAGCTTGTTTACATCTGCGAGTTAATCCTTAAGGGCAGGCCAAAATCAAAAAGCAGAACTCCAGCTACTACTACAATCACGTCTTTCAAGTCATTGGGTCCAACTAGCCATAATATTATTAATAAGAATAATAATTGCAGCTAACTTTTAATGATCCCTTGCAGTGTGCTAAATGTTTGATTTGGATTATCTCACTTACTCCTCAAAACTCCGCAATAAACAAGAGTCTATTATTACTCCCATTTTACTCATGAGGTATATAGAGATTAAATACTTTGTTTGGGGTATCTTGGAGAGTAACCAGGAAAACTCGTGCAGTCTGAAACTGTGGAGCACAAACCATTACACAATATTCAATCTTGGGCAAAAATATTTAGTTGCAGCCAACAGATGGCCTGTAGGACACTGCAGGTACAGTACTTTTCTCAAGAAGTACTCTGACTCTCTGACACCACTTACCTTCCAACATTCTACGACTTCTCAAGGTGTAGCTTCAAGAGTTTTAGAGACATGTGCAGATTGCGTATGAATCTCTAGCCCTCTTTGTAGCTTCTCTGCCAAATTCTCATTTAAATCTATCATACTCTCAGCCAGGTCCTTTTCATGTTTTTAAGAACTTCTCTAAAGAGGAATCTGTGTGAGTCCTCCCAGGCCATATCTCCACTCTCCTCTCTCATTCTTGCTCTTGTTCTATAAGCAAAAGAACAAGCAAGTTTTCCTTTCTGAAAAGAAAGGCTGGCCTCAAAGTCACTTTGGCCACTGAGTTCCTCTCACTGCTGGCTGAGAATGGACCACGTTCCTCATTCCGCTCCACAAGACACAGTCATTGTACCTCCTGCTGTGTTCCCACACTGCTCCAAACACTGTTGATGGTTTAGAAAAAGTCCCAAAGAAGCACAACACTCTGTCTCAGCTATTCTTTTGGCTTTCAGTTTCTTTTCTCCTCCTCTCTGGATCATCAATTTCCTTTCCAGAAGGTCCCTTATTTTTCACAGCTCTGCTCCGGCTGCTACAGACATCACAGTACATAGAACTGAAGCCCAGTACTCCCAATTCCTTATAACATGTTGCTAAGAAATTACTAGTAGTGAGCTCTATCAGAAACTGCCTTGCTTGTTGTATTAAAGCATCTTCTTCTATGTGCTTTAGCCTCACCATTGTCTAAGTGTCTGTTCAAAGTTAAGGGAAATGAACAAGAGAAAGACCTAGAAGAACTAGGATTAGAAAATTGCAAGGTCAATGAAATCCAGCAGAGAATTTCAAAGGTAGGAGGGAAGGTAAAAGGAAAGGTAAGAATAAAGAAAGATCCTGCCAGAATTTCCAGTTCTCCAGCTGGCCTGCTGATTTTGGCTACCAGACTGCCAGAATTTCCAGTCTGTTGTCTGATCTATGGATTTTGGACCTGTTAGCCCCCACAATTGTTTGAGTCAATTTCTTAAAAATAAATTTCTCTCCCTCTCTCTTATTGGTTCTATTTCTCTGGAAAACTCTGACAAAGCACATGGCAAAGAGGAATTCAAGGTTGCAGAAGGAATTAAGGTTACTAATCAGCCGATCTTAAAAGAAAGAGGTGATCATGGATTATCCAGGTGGGCCCAGTACATTCACAAGAGTCTTCAAAAGTGGAAGAAGGAGGCAGAAGTGGAGTCAGAGTCACAGAAGGAGATGTGATGATGGAAGCAGAGGTTGCAGTGATGCAATATGGTAAGGACTCACTCACCTTTGCTGGCTTTGAAGTTGGAAGGAGGCCATGAGCCAAAGAAGGTGGAGAAAAGCCAAGGAGATCAAAACCCTCCTACAGCCTCCATAAAGGAACTCAGGTCAGCCAACATTAGATGTAAAAAGTGAGTTGCTATATAGCATAATGTTGAAGAGTCTAGATTGAGAAGCGAGACAAAATTAAAAAGCATTGCAATGTATACCCTTTTGCTATTGAGTCAATTCCAATTCATGATGATCCCATGTGTTTCAGAGTACAACTGTGCTCCATAGGGCTTTCAATGTCTGTAAGCTTACCAAAGTAGATCACCGGGCCTTTCTTCTGCAGCACCACTGGGTAGAGTTGAACTGCCAACCTTTCAGTTAGTAGCCAAGTACAAACTGTTTGTACTCAGGGACCTTGTCAATATATAATTCTCCAGAAATATTTATCTAGGCTCTTTATTTTAGAGTGTGGATTCTTTGAGGATTGCAACTTTTCTCTCCCCTCCTCCTTGTTCTTCATCTCTCCATCTCTCAGACATAAGGAGAAAGTGAAAAATGGATCATTTTTTTCAATTCAAACTCACACATCTAAGCCTCTCAAGAAGCAAAGAGTTCTGGATGGAAGACGACATTGTTTACTACCTTTTAAATTGACTCATTGCTTTGATCAAAGAGTCAGGTCATCCAAACCCTCCACAAGAGAGAGAAAAGTCGTAATTCTCAACTGATACAGAAACAGACATTAAATTCTACTTTTAACATTATAGAGTACTATTTCTCAATCCATGCACAAAGAACATAGATTTCTAAACATGTTATGATTTCATTTGCTAGTTTTACCAATGGAAGGGAAATAGAGGTGGAAAAAGTCATTGCAAATCAGCTATGATGGAGGTCACCCCCTCTGCGTGTTTCCTACTCTATAAGCTCAAATTATTTGCAAATGTTTTCCTAAGAAAACATTGATCAATTCTAACAAACAAAAATTCCTTTTACATTATCTTACTAAACTCTTTTCTTCCTAGGAAATAGAGAGCAAAGAAGGTAGAAATGTATTTCAAAAGAAATCTGAGAAAATAGCAAAAGTATATTCATAAGAAAGGAGAAACAGAGTGCCGTGCAGGTTGCATAAGGCCCTTTTGTATCCCAGGGGCATCTGGGGAAGCCATGTATGCATGTTGCAATGCAATTGCATCACCATTTCTCTGAATCCAAGGGGAGGGTTTTGCTCTACATAAATTGTGGTCACAGAAGCTAACTAAGCTCACTTCTGTTACATTTGTGGCTGGGATAAGAATTGCACATAATTATGCATCTTTCTTGGCCATGCATGGAAACAAATCCTGGAAATAAAACCAACTATTCTATCAAGTTCTCCAAGCACACATCCATCAGATTTACGAGATCTCAAGAGTGTGAATTTGGAAACTCAAGAACAGTGCTTCCCCTGAAATGATTCCCCAAGGTGTGTGGGTCAACAGAGAATGGAATCCTTCACAGTGTGACGGAGCCAGGAGACAGTATCTGGGTAGAACATTGTACATGAAGGGCTGCTTCAGTCATTTAATACATCTGCAACAACTGTTTTGGCACCTAGTTCCTGAGTCCACAATAGCTTAATTTAACAGTACAAATACACAACGTGGTTTGTGTATCTGTACATGTTTTTAATGATCGACATACAGGCAACTATTTTAGAGTGGCTTCCAGCAGAGACGGGAAAAACAAGATTCAACTATAGAAGCTGTCTATATTTAATATTTCTGTTAGTTTTCTGTCTGCCAGTCTGGCAGATTGGCCCAATTGGAAAAACAACCTCTGTGATTGCTGAAACAGTTCCTGGCTACATTTGGCACCCTTAATCGCTGAACGACACAGAAATCCCTGTCTACAAATCTAAGGCAAAAGAGGCCAGTCTTTGTATATCACTAAGACTTATCTGTTTGTCTTTATTTCAAAGTGCAAATTCTAAGGTCACTACTCAGTTCAACAGCATAACAGTCCACAACATTTCGCAAAAACAATGAAAACTCTATGCAAATCCTTGGGTTAACTGGATGTCGTCAGTCCCGTGACACTACTAAAATGAATCCATCTCCTGTCTTTTGTTTGGTTTTGTTTTTCTAGGTCAAGGAAAAAACAAGAAAACACCCAATTATTCATTCATTCCAGTCAAACTCTATTGGTAACATTCGTAAAAATAAAATAATTTTCTACATATCGATACACAACAAAGAAGTGAAAAAAACTATTGGCATCGTGTGCTCTTGATTGCCGTTTTGTCTACAAAAATTTCTAAATGTAGTTAAAAAAAACTAAAAAGTACTGAATCTGAAATTGGAAGGGCCAAGTTGGAAACTTGGTCCTGAGTCTTAGTATCTGGGTGATATTTGACAACTCATTCAACCCTCTGAGTCACTCAACTTCATGGAGTTCTTAGACGATCAAATAGGATTCCATGTGAAGGAAATGCTGGTAAAAGAAAAAGTGCTCTTGAAATGTAACATATTATACTATAAAATAAAAAGAGGTCAATAGCATGTAGGTGGTATTTAAATCCAAGTTTAACATTGAATAAGTCCATAATCCTTTAAAAAAAAAAAAAGTGAAAAAATATTATTCCCAACATTCATCAGTGTTCATCTGTGCTCTTGTTTAGTGAAGAAACTATAATATTTGGTCCCACATCTAATTAAGTCCTGAAAACACAGTGTATATGAATGGAAGTTTTGTTTCTATGCAAGAAATCCTGGCAACTTGAACATCTTTTTTTCTCAGCACATCAACATGCCATATCACAAACTACTTGAGGAGACTGTTTGCAGGGTCAGGTACCTTACCCTTAACCCTTCAGTTGCCAGTCATGGGAAGTACACATTAGCCACAGAGATGGAATGGCCCAGAGGGTAGGTGAAGGGGAAAACTGGTAACACTTTGATTGAGGCATTGAATTGATTGGAAGAATCAAGCATGAGCTTTGAAATCAGACAGTTGTAATTCCAATATTGGGTCTACCATTGTTCTTTTCCCATCTAGAGATTGGCATGATAACAATCTACAAGATAACAGTGTTATTATGAGATTTAATAAATGCCCCAATACCTGGCACATAGAAAATGCCCAATAAACAGTTATTATTCTTAGGTGAGCTAATGTTCTGAAACATTTTACTGCCCACGCAAACTTGTAACACCTGAAAATATATTAACTTCTATATGTTGGTTTTAAAATAAATATAATTTCACAAGAGCTTCACTCTTCCCTGACCCTCCATGCCACACACACTAGCTCAAGTAGGAAAATGAATTCATTCTAACTTCACCTACACCTCCCATATCTAATCAGTCTTCAAACCCTGTCAATCCAATCTCCAAAATCATCACTCAGAGCCTCCCTCCTCCCCCATCTTGTTCTTCTTCCCTCTTTTCTTCTGGAGCTCATCACTCCTCTCTTCAACAGCTCTTTGATCGCTTCAGTTTGTCTCCACACCTCTAGTCTCTTTCTCCTCTAACCCACCCTCTACGCTGTTACCCTTTACTGAGCTACAACAATGACCAGACTGCATTGATGCCATGGAGAATAACCTTCCTGTGGTTTCTTATTAACTGAAAAGTTCAAACTCCTTACTGCAATGTACCATTGGCTTTATAAACTGGCCCCAGATCTTTTGGTCTCACAGCCAGTCACTTCCTCCACACTGTCATTTTGCATCTAAGTATATACAGCAGGATGTGAGAAAAGAAAATGTTTCCTCCTCAAAAGACAGCCAATGCAGCCAGTGCAGGTAAGCGGAAATAGTCAAAGGCAAAAACCACCCTGAGCTTCTTGAACTGCTTCCGCCACTTTGAGTAAACAAAAAGGGGCCTGAGTGTGAAGAGATGATTTTGTGGAATATTTGTACTTTAGAGAGAGCTGTTACCATGTGGAAGTAGCCCCAATGGTGCAGTGGTTAAGCGCTCAGCTGCTAACTGAAAGGTTGATGGTTTGAACCC
This sequence comes from Trichechus manatus latirostris, assembly GCF_000243295.1. Taxonomy (NCBI): domain Eukaryota; kingdom Metazoa; phylum Chordata; class Mammalia; order Sirenia; family Trichechidae; genus Trichechus; species Trichechus manatus. The sequence continues at coordinate 3,595,100 of NW_004444083.1, read as the reverse complement.
ACACAATGGCACCATGGGAGAAAGACCTGATGATCTACTTCTGTAAAGATTAAAGCCTAGAAAACCCTATAGGGTAGTTGCACTCTGTCACATGGGGTCGCTGTGAGTCGGGATCGACTTGACGGTACCCAGCAACAGTATCAACGTTACTATGTTGAGTCATATCCCTATATCTGTTGGGAGAGGGTTACGGGGTTCCTAACCTTCTAAACTGCACAATTAAGGAAGGACTTGTTGCCCCAGGTGCTCGGAGTGCTGACAACACACCACCTTCAGCTGTCAGCCCCTTCAGGGATTCCCTCAGGGGCAGAGAAAAGCCTATCTCAGGATAGCTCCCCTGTCAGAGTGGCCCATATCATTTTGCAATGAAGAATCCAGAGATATATCAGCCTAACACAGAGCAACTCCCAGGGGACATTTTAGCACCAGTTTCTTGCGGAGTCATCCAAGTCTCTCCTCAGGCCTGTCTCAGAGCTCTCTTCCTCCCTTTGCCCAATCTTGCATCACCCTCCCCACCTTCCTTCAACAGGTATCGATCCCAAGCATAAACCAGCCACTCTTGAGTCAATTCTGACTCATGGAGACCCCATGAGTATCAGAGTAGAGCTGTGCTCCATAGGGTTTTCAGTGGCTAATTTTTCAGAAGTAGATCACCAGGCTCTTCTTCTAAGGCATCTCTGGGTGGATTCGAACCTCCAATCTTTTGGTTAGCAGCCAAGCGAGTTAACGGTTTGCACCACCCAGCGACTCTAATCCCAAGGATACTCCCCAATAAACATTCTACCTCTCATAATCAGCCTCCTGAGGAATCAAACCTTCAATGGTACATTCTAGTTGTTTGCTGTTGAAGCTACCTGCCTCCTGGGCTCTAAGTTCCTTGGGGACAGAAATGGGTATTACCTACCTGCATCCCCAGACCTGGCACAAGACACAGGACTTTCGTTTAATACAAAAAAAAAAAAAAGTCAAAACTAGGATGAGAAAATTAAAAGCCAGGTTTCCAATCAACACAGGGAGATTTTCTACAGAAGGTGCACTTTCAGAGGGAGTTTCTCTCTGTAAAAAAAAAAAAAAAAAAAAAAAAAGACTTATTTCCCCCTCCTCTGGTTTCCATGAGAAGAGATTTTTCCTAAACACTTCTGGTCTATTGCTACAACCTCCCTCCCCTTTGTAGAGGGAGCTAGTTACTTTGTCACTGAGTAACCGCTATGGCTCATGCTCTTCCATTTTTATTTGCATGTAGAGAGGCTTCTTTGGAGTAACACTTCTGGCTTCTCTCCTACCCACACACTTCCCCAGTGGAAGAGAAACTGACTTAACTGCAGGTGATTTCAGTAGAAGGAACTGAGCTAGCCAATTTCAAAACTTCCTCTTCCTCCATTGGTTTAAAATCTGTCTGCCTAACAAAAGCCTATTCTCCTCTCTGCTTCTACATGCTGCAAGCACGCCAAGGCCAGGCCTCCAAGGAGGGGGCCGACAGTTGCTCAGCACCACCAAGACAAGGTGGGTACCTTTGTCTACTTTGTTATTGTTGTTGTTAGGTACCCATTGAGTCGATTTCAACTCATAACAATCACCTGTGACAGAGTAGAATTGCCCTGGAATGTTTTCTTGGCTGTAATCCTTACAGAAGCAGAATGCGAGGTCTTTCTCCTGCGGACTTCCTGGGTGGGTTCAAATACCAACCTTTCAGTTAGCAGCTGAGCACTTAACCATTGTGCAACCAGGGCTCCTTCTGTCTACTTTAGGGGCCAGAATATTAGCAAGTCCACTTGGCAAGCACACCTGTATTAGTTATCTGTCACTGAGGAACAAGTTTCTCAAACGTTAGCCACTGAGAACTGCATGTGTTTATTTTCTCACAATGTCTGTGGCTCAGGCACCTTGACGTGGCTTAGCTGGGTCCTCTGCTTCAGGGCTGCAATCAAGGCATCAGCCAGGGGTGAGGTTTTATCTGAAGGCTCATCTGGGGGAAATACTTGCCTCCAAGCTCACATGGTTATTGGCAGGATTCAGTTTCTTGCAAGATATTGGACCGAGGGCCTCAGTTCTTTACTGGCTGTTGGCCAGAGGTTGTCGTCAGTTTCTTGCCACATGCATGAGTGTCTCCACATAACAGCTTGCTTCATCAAAGCCAGCCATAGAAAGAATCGATAAAAACAGTCTGCTAGAAAGATGGATGTTACAATCTTATGTACCATAATCACAGAAGCAGCATCCCAACATCTTTGACATATTCTGTTGGTTAGAAGAAGCCCTGGTTACACAGTGGTTAGGTGTTCGGCTGCTAACCAAAAGGTCGACAGTTCGAATCCACCAACCACTCCTTGGAAACCCCATGAGGTATTTCTACTCCATCCTATAGGGTCGCTATGAGTTGGAATCGACTCAACAGCAGTAGGATTGGTTGGTTTTGGTATTGGTTAGAAGTAAGTTAGTAGGTCTTGCTCACTAAAGGGGAGAGGATTACACAAGGATGGTAATACCAGATGAGGATCATTGGGGGTCCTGTCAGAAGTTGCCTACCCCACTACCCCAACACTTAAGCCCCATTGTCCATCAGCTCTATCAAAAATCATAAGAGTGATATTTTTATCCCCATTATTCTAACTCCAGTGCCTATTTCTCCTTTGGTTCTAATCTCACAAGGAGGAGAAGAATGCTATTTATTGGGCCCCCTCAAATCACCAATACATACACTGAAATTATTCAGCTCAAAGTAGACAACTTCTCAGCAGAATGGAAGCACTGGTTGATCTCTAGGTCCCTTCCTTAACTACACATTTATCCCAGGATGAGGCAGAATCTTGCCGGGATGTTAACCTTCATCTGTAGTCACTATGCACTACACTTGTCCTTACAGAAACTTGAGAGAATTCACCCCATGTCCTCATCCAGGCCAGTGATCTCATATAACCACATGCTAAGGCCAAACGTATACTTGTCATGCCAGCTCTCAGGAGACAGAAATACTAAAGACTCAGGTGACCCACGTGGAATGATACTGGACGGTGTGTGACGCCAAAATCTAAACCGTGTCGTAGTCACAGTGAAACATTGAGGAGCGTGCCACATACTTATTGCCACAAAGGTGATGTTGAAGCAAATCCAAAGGATTGGCTGAATTACACAAGTCCTTCTGTGCTAAGGAAGCATTCTCGAGTGCCATGTGTAAGATGGTGACATTTACACATTGGAGAAGGGCTCCAGAGTGAAATTAGAAGCAGCTGAACATCAGTTGGGACATTTGTATACCTGCCTCTCCAAGATATTGAAATGAATAGCCTCTAATAAAATAAGAGCTACTTGTGTGTAAAGTTGAAAATACATAAACCCACCAGGAAGATGGGGATTCCGTTGTTCATGTATTACTAGGACCTCTATAGTGACATAGGCGTGGGTGATGTTTTACAGATACATATTTAACTGTCTGACTGATTGACAAGTTTTTGATGTCCCTGGATGGTGCAAATGGTTTAGCGATCAGCTACTAACCGAAAGATTGGCAGCTTGAATCCACCCAGAGGTACCTCAGAAGAAAGTTCTGGCAATTTACTTCCAAAATATCACAGCCAACGAAAACCCTATGGAGCACAATTCTACTCTAACACACTTGGACTCTCCATGAGTCAGAGTTGACTTGACAGCAGCGAGTTTGTTTGTTTGTTTGGGGTTTTGTTGTTGTTTCATTTTTGTTTTTGACTGCTAACAGCCTTTTTTCGATCTTTTTTTTTTACCTATGTTACAATACATGTGATTATCATGTAAAAATTCTAGATATGCAAGATGTTGCACTACAGTTTTTAAATTCTTTACTTAAGAATATGTAACAAGGTAGACTCATCATTGTGAAAATGTCAGTTCTACCCAAAGCAATCCACAAATACAATGCAATCCCCATCCAAATACCAACAACATTCTTCAATGAGATGGAAAATCTAATCATTAACTTTATATGGAAAGGAAAAAGTCCCCAAATAAGTAAAGAACTATTGAAGAAAAAGAATAAAGTAGAAGGACTCACACTACCTGACCTCAGAAACTACTATACAGCTACAGTAGTCAAAACAGCCTGGTACTGGTACAACAACAGACACATTGACCAGTGAAACAGAATTGAGAACCCAGATGTAATCTATCCACCTATGGTGACCTGATCCTTGACAAAAACCCAAAGTCCATTACATGGGGAAAAGACAGTCTTTTTAACAAATAGTGCTGGCAAAACTGGACGTTCATCTGTTAAAAAATGAAACAGGACCCATACCTCACACCTTACACAAAAACTGATTCAAAATGGATCAAAGACCTAAATACAAAGTCAAAAGCTATGAAGATCATAGAAGAAAAAAATAGAGTCAACACTAGAGGCCCTAATACACGGCATAAATAGGATACAAACCATGACTAATAATACACAATCAGAAGATAAGCTAGATAACTGGGATCTTCTAAAAATTAAACACGTTTATCAAAAGAGTAAAAAGAGAACCTACAGACTGGGAAAAAATTTTTGGCTATGGCAAATCTGACAAAGGTCTAATCTCTAAAATCAATAGGAAAATCCAACACCTCTACAACAGAAAGACAAATAAGCCAATTAAAAAATGGGCAAAAGCTATGAACAGACACTTCACTAAAGAAGACATTCAGGTAGCTAACAGACACATGAGGAAATGCTCTCGATCACTAGCCGTTAGAGAAATGCAAATTAAAACTACAATGAGGTACCATCTCACCCCAGTATTATTGGCACAAATCAAAAAAATAGAAAATAACAAATGTTGGAGAGGCTGTGGGGAGCTTGGAACTCTTATGCACTGCTGGTGGGAATGTAAAATGGTAAAACTATTTTGGAAAATAATATGGTGCTTCCTTAAAAAGCTAGAAATAGAAACTCCATATGATCCAGCAATTCCATTCCTAGGACTATATCCTAGAGAAATAAGAGCTGTCACACAAATAGACATATGCACACTCACGTTCACTGCAGCATTATTCACAATAGCAAAAAGATGGAAGCAATCTAAATGCCCATCAACAGATGAATGGATAAACAAACTATGGTACTTATACACAGTGGAATACTACGCAGCAATAAAGAACAGTGATGAATCTGTGAAGCATCTCACAACATGGATGAATCTGGAGGGCATTATGCTGAGTGAAATAAGTCAGTCACAAAAAAACAAATACTGTATGAGACCACTACTATAAAAACTCACAAAAACGTTTACACACAGAAAGAATCTATCTTTAATTGTTACTAGGGAGGGGAGTGGTGAGGAGGGAAAAACACTAACTAGAAATAGATAAGTGGTAACTTTGGTGAAGGGTAAGACAGTACACAATACTGGGAATGTCAGCACAACTTGATCAAGGCAAGATCATGGAAGCTTCATAGACATGGTCTCCCTGAGGGACCGAATTACTGAGCTGAGAACTGGGGACCATGGTCTTGAGGGACATCTAGCTCAATTGACATAATATAGTTTATAAAGAAAATGTTCTACATTCTACTTCGGTGAGTAGCCTCTGGCGTCTTAAAAACTTGTGAGCAGCCATCTAAGATACTCCACTGTTCTCACCCCATCAGGAGCAGAGGAGAATGAAGAAAACCAAAGACACAAGGGAAAGATTAGTCCAAAGGACTAATGGATCACAACTACCATGGCCTCCACCAGACTGAGTACAGCAAAACTGGATAGTACCTGGCTATCACCACCAACTGCTCTGATAGGGATCACAGTAGAGGGTCCCGGACAGAGCTGGAGAAAAATGTAGAACCAAAATTCTAACTCACAAAAAAAGACTAGACTTACTGGTCTGACAGAGACCGGAGAAACCCAGAGAGGATGGCCCCTGGATACCCTTTTAGCTCAGTAATGAAGTCACTCCTGAGGTTTGCCCTTCAGCCAAAGATTAAACAGGCCCATAAAACAAAACGAGACTAAACGGGCACACCAGCCCAGGGGCAAGGATGAGAAGGCAGGAGGGGACAGGAAAAGCTGGTAATGGGGAACACAAGGTCGAGAAGGGGAGAGTGTTGACATGTCATGGGGGTGGCAACCAATGTCACAAAACAATATATATATAAATTATTTAATAAGAAACAAATTTGCTCTATAAATCTTCATCTAAAGTACAATAAAAAAGAAAAAGAAAAAAAAGAATATGTATAAAAATTTGGACATGTTATCAGGAGGGACCAGTTCCTGGAAAAGGACATCATGTTGATAAAGTAGAGGGTCAGTGAAAGAGAGGAAGTCCCTCAGTAAGACTGATTGACACAGTGGCTGCAACAATGGGCTTAAACATAGGAACGATTGTGAGGATGGCACAAAATCGGGCAGTGTTTCATTCTGTTGTACACAGGGTAGATATGAGTCCGAACCGACTCCATAGCAACTAACAATAACACTCAAGACTACCAAGGTAAGAACCACAAGAACCACAGCCAATATAAAGGGCTAATCATATGTATGTGTCTTGATGGGGTAGGGTAGGCATTGTGAACATCATGGGTACAAATAGAAAAGAAAGGATTCAAGAGAAACCTTTAGTTTAGATAACACCATGGCTTAGTAAAACCTCTATGTTTTGTTTATGCACCTTCTGAAAATATACATCATTTATTTTGGAAAATGATTCACCTTTGAAATTACAAGAAGAAGCCATGTCCTGTTTACAGTATTGGGCTCAGTCTAGACTTGGATTGTCCGTCTTCTAGAAGAGGAGTTTCTGAAAAGTTTCTAAGATGATGGAGATGTTCTTTTGTGCACTGCCCAACGTCATAGCCCTTAGCCATGTGTGGCTATTAAGCCCTTGAAATGTGGATAGTGAGACTGAGGAACTGAATTTTTACTTTAATATAGCATGAATTTAAATAACCACATGTGGCTAGTGGCTACTCTATGGGACAACACAGTTCTAGAGCTTTGCTACTCAAACTGTGATCTGGGGACCAGCAGCTTCAGTATCAACTTGTTAGCAATGCAGAATCACAGGCCCTAAGCCACATCTACAAACAGAATCTGCATTTTAACAGGAGGTGACTTGCAAGCACATCAAAATTGGAGAAATGTTGCCCTAAAGTATTTCTTAGTGAGGCTGATTAGTTCTTGGATCTCCAAGGAAATAAAAACCCTGAGTTGATTTTTTGAATAGAGAAACTAGAGAATCCAATATTAATTCAACACCCTTCCTGGAGAGCACCAAGTCTGAGAGATGATTCCAGAATTAGATCTTCTGGAGTCCTCTAAAATGTGATCTGTATTCAACCTCACTCAACCAAGACCCTCTTTCTTTGCTAATAGGGCTGGCTTTACATGTAGGCTTTGTAGGTATATTTGATAAAAGATTTTTAGTGACCCTAGAAAGGAGATTCTGTACTGCATTTGTAGCTCCACTAGCCCTTTTGTTGAGGTTGAAATTGGTTTGCCAATTCTCTCCACAATTAGAGATAAAGCTGCAAAAGCATATACAGTCAGCCCTCTGAATCTGCGGATTCCACATCCATAAAAAAAATGTTATGATGTTGCTGATCTGTACTTTGTAGTTAGGCCTACAATGGTTGCATCTGTACTGAACATGTACAGACTTTTTTTTTCTTGTCATTATTCCCTAAACAATGCAGTATAACGACTACTTACATAGCATTTACATTATATTAGGTATTATAATTAATCTAGAGATGATTTAAAGTATACGGGAGGAAGTGCGTATGTTATATGCAAATACTACGCCATTTTATATAAGGGACTTGAGCATCCACGGATTTTGGTATCCATGGGGGTCCTGGAGCCAATCCCCTGGGGATACTGAGGGATGTCTGTACCCTGGAAAAGAATATATAAAATTTACACTAGGGTAGAAACATATCAGTTATCTGAATGCTGAGTATGATGAAGAGGTGAAAAGTGCAATAGCAGAGTTGGAGGAAGAGAGGAAATGGAAGGGTGATGTGCCATGCAGCACACTATGCAAGCTATGATTCTGGACTGAGAAAACCACTGGGGTCTAGAATCTTAGCCTACATAGACTGCTACCAGCTGTTCCAAATTCTAGGAGTATTAGGTGTACACATTGAAAAGGTCTAAGTACCTCCATCTGGCTTCCAAAGTTAACCCTTCTTCAGCACTGTAATTTGTATTACAGCCTAAATTGTCAGTGGCTGGAACACCAAAGTGTTCCTTCTGTAGTAGACATTTTTTAGTTTGTTTGCTTGCTTTCAGACCTTGAGTCACTTCCCATTCTTCCAAAATTTACTCTAGAATTGTATTTGAAGATTCACCATCCCCTCACTCGAAGCCCAAATGCATCCAGTAGGGCACTACTTCCACCTCAAAAATGGGAAACATGTAAGTACAAATGACTAACCTGGTGACGGTGATTGATTCAGAGAAAAGCACATAAGTCAATTAAAGTCAACCAGAAGCATGGACTTTGGTGGGGCTTCTGGAAAAGAGACTCTGGCTCCATCCAGTTGGACTTGAGGCTATGAAGTGTGCAATCGTAATCATTCTAAAACTATAAGGAAATTACCTGCATGAATGTGGATCCAAGTGAAACCTGAGTCTAAAGATTGAAAAAATGAAAGTCTTGGTATCATCCTTTGAGCATCTGATTCAAGCCTCACCTGAAGCGAGATGTGATGATTAATGTTACGTGTCAAATTGGCTAGGCCATGATTCTCAGTGGTTTGGCAGACTTTATGTAATCATCCTCCATTTAGTGATCTGATGTGAGCAGCCTATCAGTTGGAAGGGAGGTTCTTTGGGAAGTGTGGCCTGCATCCAATATATATAGATGTTCTAGCAAAGCTCATGCCCTCTCTCTTCATCCTGCATTCATCTCATCATCCTCTGACATCCGGTTCTTGGGACATGAGAAGCCTTCAGCCTGCTGCCTGACCTGCAGATTTTGAGTTTGTCAGCCCCTCCAGCCACGTGAGTGAGGAGAAGCCTCCAGCCTGCTGCTGACCCACAGATTTGGGACTTGCCAGCCTCCACAATTGCATGCACCATTTCCTTGAGATAAATCTCTCTATATATATTTATACATACACTTCACTGGTTTTGCTCCTCTAGGGAATCCAAGCTTACTTACTATGCAGTTTCACTAGTTGCCTGAATCAATAAATTCCCTTTTGCCTAAGAGAGTTTGGGTTCAATTACCCCAATGAGAACTCACAGATAAATCTATTCTCAAATGAATACCCTAAGAGGGGAAAAAAAAGTTGACTTAATATAGCGCTCTGTGTATAATGTGGCATTAAGAGAGCTTTTGTGAAGACTAAACTTTCCCACTTTCTTCCTTTTCTACTACATACAGAATTCTCTGAACAACTGTATAGCCCAGAAAGAAATACCAAAAACAATATTAAAAAATTAACTTCTGATCATAAAACTCTCCACTGTTCCCATTCACTTATGACAGGAATACAATTATCCATCGTTGGGGAAAAGTCACAAGATTTCCAAATGTAAACTTAACTACTTATCTATATTTTACGTGTTAAACAAAATTTAATTATTCAAACAGCGATAGGAATTAGAGTCCAAGTCTTATCTTGTCCTGTGATTAAAATCTAACCTCTTAGGGGAAATCTGTGAGGTGGAAGAAATAAAGGAAAACGTTTAAGCAAAGTTCCCTAAAATGTTGGAAACAAAATTTAATAATGACGAAAAATCAATAATTATGTATACAATGACTGTGTTGCACATGAGGGTATGTCTGACTTGTTTTTTTAATTAATAAAACAATGTTTGCAACTAAGTTAAAGATTATTTAACAGAAGATATTAGGCAGTGTAAAACACATTAAGTAACAATAATAAATCAGCGTCAGAGTTTCTGACGGTGCATAATGTAATACCAGGCATAAAGTGGCATTCTATCTTGAGCCACTTGTGCCCCTAAAGGAAATGCCAGTCACGTGGTCTAAGTCACTAGTTCCCACACATCAGAGACTTTCCAGCATATCATTGCGTTTTGGAGACCATGTGCAAAAATGCATCTGTACGTGGATTCGTTTTAACATGGATTTTTCTTTAGAGGAAGCTAAGTGTGCTGTATCAAATTAGGAATGAGACTTGCAGCCAATGAAGACGGAAAAAAAAAAAAAGGATAGCTTATCCCCAACTGCTGGCAAAGCCAATTAGGCGTATCTTTGTTTCATGACAGCTATATAAAGAATTGAGGAGTTGAGAGTGTGGGCATTTGATACGGATGTGCAAACTAATTCTCTGTTGGCTCATATAAACAACATTTAGTAGAATATCCACTAGATGTTTTTGGCCTCACTTCCTCAAACCATGTAAGGCAAAGTAATTTAATACATGCAGTGATTTTTTGTCTCGTATCCAAAAAACTACAAGCGCTTCCTCAAATAGAGTATTTAAGAGGAGTTAAGGTGTCAATTCTGGTTCACTAAATCATTCCATTTGAAACTAAAATCAAGCTCCCATTTGCATTATGTGCTTGGTGACTTTTTGCATTTCTGTCATGTTGCAGCAAAACAGTAATTGTTCAGTATGCAAATTCAGTGCCAACATGAATTTTGGAAGTCTAACTTAATCTATTTTATTGTGTTTAAACCTATGCAATTTATTTATTGATCTGTCTCTTCTACTAGCCTGTGAGATTCTGGAGAGCAAAGGCTTCATCTGTGCCTGTTTTGCCAGCACCACACATGCCTGGGAACTCAACTCTTTGAGAAATATATTTAGCGTTGGTTTCTATGGAGAAGTATTTTGAATGTTTCAGCTCATATTTCATTAAGGAAGCCCCACAAGAAAGGTTAAGTAGGTCTCTTCTGGCCAGTACCCATTCTTATTTTAGAAACACATAATTTTTGAAGTTCTATTAGAATAAGACCTATAGTAATAATAAACTAAAACCAAACCTGCTGCCACTGAGTCAATTCTGACTATAGCAACCCTATACGACAGAGTAGAACTGCCCCATAGGGTTTCCAAGGAGCGCCTGGTGGATTTGAACCCCTGACCTTTACTTACTGCAAATCAGGCAAAATGCTTGGCATTCTTAATCTACTATTTCTTCTTTCTTCACAATTATCCTGGGTGGTTGTTATGGGTTGAATTTTGTCTCCCAAAAGGATACGTTGAAATCCTAACCCCTGTACCTGTGAATGAGATCCTGTTTGCAAATAGGGGTTTTCTACTGTTATGTTAATGAAGCCATACCAGAATAGCATGGGTTCTAAATCTAATCTCTTCTGAGCGATGTCTTATAAAGTATCTGTAAACAACGGTATACCCCAAAAATAAACACTGTAACCAGCATTAAAAGATTGTACAGACACAAAGAGAGACACACAGAGGAAGATGCCTTGTGGAGATCCATCTACAATCCAAGGAACGCCAAGAAATGCTCCAGGCTGTCAGAAGCAGAATGAGCCAAGGAATGATTTTCTCCTAGAGCAGACAGAGCATAGCCCTGCCCACACCCTGAATTTGGACTTCTAGCCTCCAAAACTCTGAGACAATAAATTCCTATTCTTTAAAGCCACCCACTTGTAGTATTCTTTTACAGCAGCACTAGGTAACTAATACAGTGGTAATAATATTACCATCCAAATATCATAAATAATGAAAACTAAGGCTTAGAGGACTTTTTTCCCTAGGTCATACAATCTGGCACGTGGAGTCTTTATTCTTAACCACTACACTATGCTTCCACACAATAGTTCCGTATTTGGAGGCTATAAGTAGTAGGGGAATGCCAAATCTGTGGGAGCAAGTAATTAACTCTACTACAATCTTTCTTCCTTTTTGTTCTTAGGTTCACAAATGATATCAACCAAATAAATTAATTAAATCCCAAGGGTATATATGGGAGTGGATCATATGAGATCATAAATCAGAAATTGTTTGGCTCAAGGTGTTTGGCACAAACCAACACCATTGAAAACCACAGTCTGCTACATGCTCAAAGAAAACAGGTGTGCTAAGGGGTAATTTAATCCAACTGCCACAGATTGGTGGCTCTGAAAATGTAGTTTAGCATGGGCACCTCAGCCATTCCCTATTATATCAATGACTCCTACACATCTCAAGAGCTGTAACAATGACAAAGGAAGAAAGATATAAGCATTTTCTATGAAAACTGTAGATGCCTGGCTGAACAGTCACAATAACTTTATTAATTTTAAAGGATTTTTTGTAATATAAAATAAGAAAAGCTATTCCTCTAACACCAGAAAAAAAGCAAACTTTTATGTAATGTTAAATTCATTTTATTTCTTTTAAGAAGAATCAATATTGAATGACAGTGTAAGATCAGTTGAGGAATATACCAGGAGAGCTACATTATTAAAATATCCTAGAAATCCTAATCCATATTCCCAGTCCTCTTCAATAGATCCAGAGAGGGAGGCATGTATATCTGAAACTAACAACTTGCCAGAGCAAGGAGAAAGTTAAGGTCGTCTTGCAAAAAGGCAATAGGTATTTCATCAAAAGTAATTCTTTACCTACTGGGGAAAAAAAAAAAAAAACCTCTTTGCTAATCATTTCAAGCTTTTCAACACTGTTCTGCCAAAACCCATCAGCAAAAGTAAGAGAATAGCAATCTTAGAAAACATTGGGTTCTGAGATTTGAAGAACTCATTCCAACCTAGTTTCTGGGATCATGTTTCCACAATTCTGAATATAATGCATAGTACAATTGGTGAGAACAATCCACATGATACCTGTCAAGGATTGAATTGTGTCCCCCCAAAATATCTGTCAACTTGGCTAGGTCATTATTCCTGCTATTATATAATTGTCTACCATTTTGTCATCTGACGTGATTTCGCTGTGGGTTGTAAATGCTATCACTATGATGTAATAAGATGGATTCATGGTAGTTACATTGATGAGGCCTACAAGATTAGATACTGTCTTAAGCCAATCTCTTTTGAGATATAAAAGAGAGAAGTTGAGCAGAAAGACATGGGAACCTAATACCACCAAGAAAGCAGTGCTAGGAGCAGAGTGCATCCTTTGGACCTGAGGTTCCTGCACTGAGATGCTCCCAGACCAAGGGAAGACTGATGCTAAGGACCTTCCTTCAGAGCCGACACAGAGAGAAAGCCTTCCCCTGGAGCCAGTGTCCTGAATTAGGACTTCTAGCCTACTGGACTGTGAGAGAATAAACTTCTCTTTGTTAAAGCCATCCATTTGTGGTATTTTTGTTATAGCAGCACTAGATGACTAAGACAATACCTAAACAAAGTCAATCAGGAACCCACAGCAAGTAGTTCGAACACAGTTGTAAAATGATAAGGCATCCGTATAATAATATTTATAAATTCTTCTGTGGATGCTTTTCAGTTATATGAAGTGCTCTTTGGGACTGTTTCTTCAATTATAAAAAGGAGAGGTGATTGTTCTACTCTATACCATCTTCAAGGTCTTGTTTATTGTTTGTTGTTGCTGCTGCTGCTATTGCTGTTGTTGTTACTATTTTGTCATGGATTTTTAAAGTAATGCAGACATCCACATGATATTCCAAATCAAATGGGTTTATCCTGAAGCGTTTATCATGAAAGGCAAACACTTCCTCACTTTGCAACCTTTAATCCATTTCCAAGAGTCAACCACTTTTTAAAGATTTTGGTTTTATTCTTCTAATGGCTACTTTCATATTATTTCCATGTGTGTTGTGGGGCACTTTGGCCTGCAGGCTCTGTCTTAGGGAAAGTGGCCTCAGTGCTGAGGACCCAGATGACCAGGTGTGGAAGCTTTGCTCTGGGGTGTCAATCTCACTCGACAACCCCCAACATAAAGTAAGATCAATTTCATTGAAAAAAACTCTAGTTTGGGAGAGTAGGTTTCACAGTCGGGGGGTAGTGGGGAGGCTGGTGGTGGATTTCTTTTTCTCTAGAGGAGTTGGGAGGAAAGGGAGTGTGTGTAGAGTTGATTGATCTATATGCAGACTTTAAATTAGTCCATCCATTTCAGCCCCTTCTCGTTCCTGTCCATCATTCCTACAGTCCCTAAGACCTGAATTCCTTCCTGACTCTGTCCTTCTCTGAATGTGTTCAAGTCTATGACTTCTCTGGTAGTCTCTGTTCTATTTTTTATCATTTCAGTATATTTTTAGAAATATCTTGTTTGCATAAGTTTGCCCAGATACATTGTGTCTAGGATCATGCTTTTTAAAATATATATATATATATATTCTTTCGCGATCATTTTTATTCAGCCTCTGGAGGTAGAAGAAATAAATCCATGTGTTCAGTTCACTATTTTCAATGAGAAGACTGTGTTATATTTAATAATTGAGAATTTACTTAATCAGCCATTCATTCTGTATTCAATAAATCTCTATCGAATATTTTCTAACAAGCACTGTCCTAAAAGCCTAATAAATATATTATGCATTCATTTAACATTGCTTTAAATCATCCATTTTCTTCGTGCCAGGCACTGTGAAGAACTTCATGATTTAGGGTCTCAGGATACCAAAGTATACAACCAAGAGAAGTTCTAAATTCTTTGTTCTCCAAAAACTAAAGATTAACATAGATATTTCTCTCTCTCAGAGGCCTGAGTGAAACAGCTTCTAGAGTCTCAACTCAAGGATTTTGAGAAACACCATCTATCTGGAGGCTGAATAATGTGGATTACAAGTTTAGGTAGGGAAGTGAGGGCCACTAACTACTCTCTTCCTCACAGTAGTAGAACCCCACCCCGTTAGTTCTGACCCTACATTGCATTGGGCAAATCTGCTGCAAAAGATCTCTTTAAAGTGTTAAAAAGCAAAGATGTCACTTTAAGGACTAAGGTGAGCCTGACCCAAGCCAAGGTGTTTTCAATCACCTCATACGCATGTGAAGCTGGACAATGAATAAGGAAGGCCAAAGAATTGATGCCTTTGAATTATGGTGTTGGAGAAGAATATTGACTATACCATAGACTGCCAGAAGAACAAACAAATCTGTCTTGGAAGTACAGCCAGAATGCTCCTTAGAAGCAAAGATGGCAAGGCTTCATTTCACGTACTTTGGATGTGTTATGACAAGGGAGCAGTCCCTGGAGAAGGACATCATGTTTGGTAAAGTAGAGGGCCAGCAAAAAAGAGGAAGACCCTCAATGAGATGCACTGATGCAGTGACTGCAACAATGGGCTCAAGCATAACAACGGTTGTGAGGATGGCGCAGGACCAGGCAATGTTTCGTTCTGTTGTACATAGGGCCGCTATGAGTCAGAACTGACTTGACAGCATCTAACAACAACTGCAACAAGAGCCAGCACCCTGAAGTCGGAGTTCTAGCCCCCTAAAGTGTGAGAAAATAAATATCTCTTTGTTAAAACCACCCACTTGTGCTATTTCTTTTTTAGCAACACTAGATAACTAAGATAGTATACCTAAAATTCACTGAGAGGAATGCAAAAAGGAGTAAAAAGGAACTAAACCAAATGAGATAAATAAAACCAAATCAAATGAAACCCAAGGTGGGAAATTAACCCAACGATATGAATAATGGCACTCTGGTGGCATAGGAGTTAAGTGCTACGGCTGCTAACCAAAAGGTTGGCAGTTCGAATCACCAGCTGCTCCTTGGAAACTCTAATGGGCAGTTCTACTCTGTCTTATAGGGTCGCTATTAGTCAGAATCGACTCAACGGCAACGGGTTTCATTTTTTGTTTTTTGTTTGTTGCTTTGGTTATACGAAAAATTGCATCGAGTGGAGTAGGACTAAACATTCTAGTTAAAAGGCAGAGCTTATCAGACTAAGAACGAAAAGCAAGACCCAATAGTATGTTCTTTGCAAGAAGAACACTTTAAATATAAAGACATGATGAAAGTAAAAGAGTGGGAAAAGATACACAAACCAAACACTAAGCATAAAAACTCTGGTATGGCTGTAATTCAAGAGAAAGTGGAATTTATGACAAGCTATATTATCAGGGATAAAAAGAAACGTTTCCTAATAATAAAAGAAAAAAATTCATCAAGTAGACATAGCAATTCTAAATGTGCACCATATTCTTCGCAAATAACACGCCCACGTAAATAACGCAGCCACTCACATTGCATGCAGCATAGCATGCTTAAAAAAATAGCAGAAGGAAGTTTGCACGGTTGGCGAGAAACTATGTTGTGTGTATTATTTGCATGAAAATATGGTAAGCACCTAACAAAGTGCTTCAAAATACGCGAAGCAAAAACTGACAGAAGTAAAGAAAGATGATTTCTGCAATGTCCTGGCTTCATTGATCCATGAACCTGTTTATTCTAATGATCTTTTCTTTTAATCTATCTCAACCACCTACTCACCATGGTCACACACTAGACAAGTTGTTCTCGAAGTGTGGTCCTAGCATCATCTGGGAACTCAGTAGAAATGCAAATTCTCTAAGCTCACCTCAGACCTCTTTGAATCAGAAAATCTAGGGTAGGTTCCAGCAATTTCTAACAAGCTCTCCAAGTAATTCTGGTACTTACTCAAGTTTGACTTCGTTATTCCAAAAACTGCAATGCCTCTATAATCTCAATGTCAAGGATCCCACTCTATGATCTTCACTTGACTCTAGTGCCCTAGATCAGATAACCATTTGACCCTACTAGGATCTTCAATTCACTGCTACTTTTACCCATTAATAATTCCTTGCCTTCCTCATATGCCTTCACTGTTCTCCTTGCCCAGTTTAAGTTACACCAAACCTGCTGCCATCTAGTCAATTCCGACTCATAAGGACCTTATAGGACAGAGTAGAACCTCCTTACAGGGTTTCTAAGGCTTTAGTCTTTAAAGAAGCCGACTCCCTCATCTTTCTCCCAAGGAGATGATAGTGGGTTGGAACCGCCAGCCATTCTGTCAGCAGCCGAGCTCTTAACCACTGCGCCACCGGGCTCCTTTTAAGTTACAAGGTGGATCTTTAACTTCTCTCCCTTGAATATATCCTGAATTCCCTCCTATTCTTATTTTCTCTCTCTCTCCCTCCCTCTCTCCACCCTCCTTCGCTCAATTTATTTTACTCATTTGGCAAAAACTCAACCCTGATTAAAACTAAACTTTAGCCTATTTCTTGCATATGTCAGAAGAGCTAAATTTGACTAAAGAATATCTCGTATCACTTTAAAGTTAGTACTCTCAAGGAGGTCCTTCCTTCTGCAAGGCAATTATTCTTTTTCCCTACTCCATCTTTCTCCCATTCTCCTGGATGACTATTGTGAAACTCCACACTTCTTCCCAATCTTGACTTTTACCTGATGACCTTGCCTCCTATGTATCAAGAAATAGCAACAATCAGAACAGTATTTCCATCATCATTTTGCCCACCTACCAGTATCTGAACCCTTATACTCTGCCTTGTCTCCTGATACTCTAGATTGTGTGCACTTATATCTAAGATCAGGAGCTCCAGTGGTGCAGTGGCTAAGGACTCGGCTGCTAAACAAAAGGTCAGCAATTCAAACTCACCAGCCACTTCAAGGGAGAAAGATATAGCAGTCTGCTTCCATAAAGATTTACAGCCTTGGAAACCCTATGGGGCAGTTCTACTCTGTTTTGTAGGGTCACTGTGAGTCGGAATTGACGTCATGTCAATGGGTTTGGTTTTGGTTATATCTAAGATTAACCCCCTCTACTTGTGCACCAGATTTCATCCCCTCTTGACTGCTTAAGGACTTTGTTCTAGTAACTCTCCACTCTTTTCTCCTTCATCAGTTTTTGCCTCTTTAATGTATCATTCCAATTTACATAAGAGTGTGCTGTTATTCCTCCCATCTTAAAAAATAATGAAACTCCCTTGTTATTCATATAACTTCGCCCTTCAGTTACTGCCCCATCTCTTCTCTCTCATTTACAGCACAATTCCTCCAAAGAGTTATTTATACTTGTCGTTTACAATTCCTCATCTCCCTCTTCCTCTTCCCTGTTTCAATCAGGCTTTCACCCCCTCCACTCCACCAAAATGTCCCTATAAACGTCACCATTGACGTGCGTGCTGTTTAATCCCACAAGTAATTTTCACTCTTCCACTTAATTGACCAATCAGCCATACTTGGCACAACTCTTTATTTTTTCCTACCTGCACTTCCCTCCCCTGGTTCTCCTGGTTTGGCTCCCACCTGGTTGATTTCTCCTCTGTCTCCAACCATTAAACACTGGAATTTCCCTGTTCTGTGTCCTTGCCCCCATTTTTTTCTCATTCTTTACTCATTCTCTTGGGGACTTCATCATTCTCAAGGCTTTAAATACTCTCTGTGCTGATAATCTCTACATTTATATCTGAGGCCAGGCTGTACTACAAACTCCACACAGGTATATTTAACTGCATACTTAACATCTCCAACTGCTAGAAAAGGACATCACGTTTGGTGTTATGGATTGAATTGTGTCCCCCCCAAAAATGTGTGTCAACTTGGCTAGTCCATGATTCCCAGTATAGTGTGATTGTCCACCATTTTGTCACCTGATATGATTTTCCTATGTGTTGTAAATCCTACCTCTATGATGTTAATGAGGTAGGATTACCAGCAGTTATCTTAATGAGGCAGGACTCAATCTGCAAGATTAGGTTGTGTCTTAAGTCAATCTCTTTTGAGATATAAACGAGAGAAGCGATCAGAGAGACATAGAGACCTCATATCACCAAGAAAGCAGCACCAGGAGCAGAGCACGTCCTTTGGACCCAGGGTCCCTGTGCCTGAGAAGCTCCTAAACCAGGGGAAGATTGATCACAAGGACCTCCCCCCAGAGCCAACAGAGAGAGAAAGCCTTTCCCTGGAGCTGGCACCCTGAATTTGGACTTCTAGCCTCCTAGACTGTGAGAGAATAAATTTCTCTTTGTTAAAGCCATTCATTTGTGGTATTTCTGTTATAGCAGCACTAGGTAACGAAGATATTTGGTAAAGCAGAGGGTCGCAAAAATGAGGGAAACTCTCAGTAGGATGAACTCACACAATAGCCACAGCAATGGACTTGAACATACCAACGATCATGAAAACGGCAAAGGACCACACGACAATTTGTTCTGTTATACAAAAGGTCATCATGACTCAGACCTGACGTAATGGCGACTAACAACAAATGCAAGTTGACTAACAGACATGGCAAGCTCAGTAGGACCAATATTGAACTTTCCTTCTTCTTCAATAAACCTGCTCTAACTACAATCTTCCCTATCTCTGTTAAGAGTCACCACATGCTTTCAACCGCTAAGGTCAAAACTTTCAAATCATCCTTGACTTCTTTTTCTTTTTTCTCTCTCTCTCTCACATCTCACATCCAGTTCATCTGCAATCCTGTTGACTCTATCCTCAAAATGTATCTCGAATCTGACCACTTCTTATTGATATTACAAAGGTCAAACCACATCATCTCACACCTGGATTATTGAGACAGCTTCTCAACATCATCACTTTACCTTTGGTCTAATATTAACCAGTAAGAGTAATCCTTTAAAAACCTACATCAGATTATGACACTTCTCTCTTAGAACTCTACAATGTCTTCCCATTTCATTTAGAGTAAGAGCCAAAGTCCTTACAGTGGCCTACAATGTCCTACATGATCTGACCTACTCCCCACTGTGTCACAAACTCATTATGACTATTCTCCCCTTAATCATCCTGCTGCAAACTTACTGGTCTCCTTGTTCTTCGTAGACCTTGTCAGGCATGCTTGTACCTCAGGGTGTTTGCACTTACTGGAATGGACAACTTCCTCCCTCATCTCTTTGCTCAAGTGTCATCTCTGTGAGACTTAGCTTACCACCCCTTCCCGTTAGTGCCTATTCTCCCCACATTTTGCCTTATTTCTCTCAATAATACCTATCAATAATATACCTTCTAAAATGCTGTGTAATTTACATGATTCTGGGCTCTATACGGGTGAAAGGGCCTATTTTGCTGGCTTGTTTGTTTGTTTGTGTTACTGTTGAATTCCAGTTATATAGAAAACTGTGCCGGAACAGAGTAGTCATTCAGTAAACACTTTTTTTTTTTCTTGAAGATTCAGATTTCTTTTTTTTTTTTTAATTTTTAGTTGAACATTTTTTTTTATTGTTGTAATTAAATGAAGTTTACATTTCAAGTTAGTCTCCCATACAGAAATTTTCTTTTATTTTTTTACATATATTGTTATGTGACCCCAACCGCTCACCCCATTCAGCGACAGCACACTCCTCCCCTCGGCCCCTGATTCCCCATGAACATTCAACCAGCTTCTAACTCTCTCCACCTGCCCATCTCACCTCTGGACAGAAGCTGCCGCCTTGGTCTTTTGTATCTACTTGACTAAGAGACACATTCTTCACAAGTATCACTTTATGTCCCACGGTCCAGTCCAATCCCTGTCTGAAGAGTTGGCCTTGGAAATTTAGTTCTGGGGTGATAGGGATACCAGGGGCACCTCCAGTCTCAGTCAGACCATTAAGTCTGGTCTTCTTACTAGAACTTGAGTTCTGCATCCCATCATTCTACTGCTCCATCAGGGACCCTCTGTTGTGTTCCCTGTCAGGACGTTCACTGGTGGTGGCCGGGCACCATCTAGTTCTTCTGGTCTCAGGCTGTTGAAGTCTCTGGTTTATGTGGCCCATTCTGTCTCTTGGGCTAATACTTTCCTTGTGCCTTTGGTGTTCTTCATTATCCTTTACTCCAAGTGGCTGGGACCAATTGATGCATCTTAGATGGCCGCTTGCAAGCCTTTAAGACCCCAGACACCACTCACCAAAGTAGGATGCAGAACATTTTCTTAGTAAGCTTTGTTATGCCAGTTGGCATAGATGTCCTCTGAAAGCATGGTCCACAGACTCCCCATCCCTGCTACTCTGTCTCTCAAAGTATTTGATTGTATTGAGGAAACTTCTTAGCTTTGGTTTAGTCCAGTTGTGCTGGCTTCCCCTGCAGTGTATGCTGTCCTTCCCTTCACCCAAGATGATTCTTATCTACTATCTAGTCAGTGAACAACACTCACCTTCCCTCCCCACCCCCATAACCATCAAAGAATGTTTTCTTCTGTGTTTAAACCTTTTCTTGAGTTCTTATAATAGTGGTCTTTTACAGTATTTGCCCTTCTGTGACTGACTAAATTCACTCAGCATAAAAAGTTCCAGCTTCCACCATGTTATACGATGTTTCACGGCTTCATCATTGTTCTTTATCATTGTGTAATATTCCATAGTTTGTTTATCCATTCGTCTGTTGATGGACACCTAGGTTGCTTCCATCTCTTAGCTATTGTGAATAGTGCTGCGATGAACATGGGTGTGCATATATCTATTCATCTGATGGCTCTTGTTTCTCTAGGATATATTCCAAGGAGTGGGATAGCTGGATCGTATGGTGCTTCTATTTCTAGCTTTTTAAGGAAGCGCCAAATCAATTTCCAAAGTGGTTGTACCATTTTACATTCTCACCAACAGTGTACAAGTGTTCCAGTCTCTCCACAACCTCTCCAGCATTTGCTATTTTGTGTTTTTTGGATTAATGCTAGACTTGTTGGGGTGAGATGATATCTCGTTGTAGTTTTGATCTGCATTTCTCCAATGGCTAATGATCATGAGCATTTCTTCATGAGTCTGTTAGCTGCCTGAATATCTTCTTTGGTGAAGTGCCTGTTCATATCCTTTGCCCATTTTTTAGCTGGGTTATTGTCTTTCTGCTGTTGAGGTTTTGCAGTATCTTGTAGATTTTAGAGATTAAACGCTGATCGGATTTGTTGTAGCCAAAAATTTTTTCCCAGTCTGTAGGTTGTCTTTTTACTCTTTCAGTGAAGTCTTTTGATAAGTATAAGTGTTTGAGTTTTAGGAGCTCCCATTTATCTAATCTCTCTTCTGGTGCTTGTGCATTGTTACTAATGGTTCGTATTGTGTTTATGCCATGTATTAGGGCTCCTAGCATTGTCCCTATTTTTTCTGCCATGATCTTTATCGTTTTCAATTTCATATTTAAGTCTTTGATCCATTTTGAGTTAGTTTTTGTACATGGCGTGAGACATGGGTCTTGTTTCAGTTTTTTGCATATAGATATCCAATTATGCCAGCACCATTTGTTAAAGAGACTGTCTTTTCCCCAATTAATGGGCTTTGGGCCTTTGTCAAATATCAGCTGCTCATAGGTGGATGAGCTTATATCTCGATTCTCAACTCTGTTCCATTGGTCTATGTATCTGTTGTTGTACCAGTACCAGGCTGTCTTGACTATTGTGGCAGTATAATAGGTCCTAAAATCAGGTAGTGTAAGGCCTCCCACTTTGTTCTTCTTCTTGAGTAATGCTTTATTTCTTCGGGGCCTCTTCCCTTTCCATATGAAGTTGCTGATTTGTTTCTCCATCTCATTAAAAAATGCTGGTGGAATTTGGATAGGGATTGCATTGTATCTGTAAAAGCTTTGGGTAGAATTGACATTTTCACTATGTTGAGTCTACATATCCATGAGCAAGGTATATTTTTCCACTTATGCAGGTCTCTTTTGGTTTCTTGCAATAGTGTCTTGTAGTTTTCATTGTATAGATCTTTTACATCTATGGTTAGATTTATTACTAAGTATTTTATCTTCTTGGGGGCTATTGTAAATGGTGATTGATTTGGTGATTTCCTCTTCAAGGTTCTCTTTGTTGGTGTAAAGGAATCCAATTGATTTTTGTATGTTTATCTTGTATCCTGAAACTTTGCTGAAATCTTCTATTAGTTCCAGTAATTTTCTTGTGGATTCTTTGGGGTTTTCTGTGTATAA
>NW_004444083.1:3536792-3569088 GCF_000243295.1 Trichechus manatus latirostris | reverse complement strand
ATTCTGAAATTTTATTGTTAATCTTCTGGATTTCTGATTGCTGTCTCTCTATGGATTCTTGCAGCCTATTAAATTTGTCATTATGTTCTTGAATAACTTTTTTCAGTTCTGCTACTACTTTGTCTGTATGTTCCCTCGCTGTTACTAGATTCTGTCATATTTCCTTTCTATTTTCTAGAAGAGTTCTGTGTATTAATCTTTTGTATTCTGCCTCCGGTAATTCCAAGAAATCCTCTTCCTCCAGAGAATTTATTGATTCTTTATTTTGGGAGCTTGCTGAAGCCATCATGGACTGCCTCTTTGTGTGACTTGATATTGACTGTTGTCTCCAAGCCATCAGTAATTTATTATAATTTTATTTTGTGTTTGTTTAGTGAGACCTAGCTTCTTATTTTGTTTTGTTTTGATATGCCCAGATAGGCTGCTCGTGTGCACTAGTTTGATTTTTGACACCTTTGGATGTCTAACATCCTGTCACCAGGTAGTTAGTTCTGTAACTACATATGTGTACACAGGAGTCCGTTAAATTTTCCTATATGGGTTCAGCTCGGGTGTTCAGGCAGTCGGTCACCAAGAGTGTGATGCAGGCTTTCACCTCCAGTCCTAGAGAGGCATGGGAGATTGGTGCAGGCACTGGACTCTGGCTGTGGTAGGGGATCACCCGCTGAGCCAGGCAGGGTGCTGACGGCTCCCCTGAGAGTCTGAAAGGAAAGCGTGTCCCTATTCTGTAGGGTGAGTAGGTAGGTGAGTTTTGCAGCCAGTCTATGAGCACACCACTCTGTTGGCTGTAAACACTTGAGGGCACCGCTTTTCCTTGGACTCCTGTAGCAGGTGACTAGGACTTTAGGTGATATCACCAGTCCTCAAGCCCCTGCTGCAGATCAATAAAAGTGCCTACTTAAGGGGCAGGGCTTTTTTGAGGGTCACAAATCTGCCAGTTCACAGCTGAAGCAGTTGAAGTTAAACTTCAGATGTTTGCCCTCTTGTACTGTGGAAGTGAGGACTAACGCTGTTGAGATGGGTCCCCACAAGTCTATACAGGGGTGTAAGGCACTCAGAGTCTGCGGACCCCTGATACCTGTGCCTAGAAAAGGAGCTGTGCTGACCCTGTGTTCCTGGCTTAGGGGAGCCAGTAGCTTATTTGTTCCCTCTCCAAGGCCAAGAAAATGGGTCAGGGAGCCTTTTGGGATCTACTTCTGGCCCAGCGGACTCCCATTGCAGAGCGCAGAGGGAGAAAGTAAAAGCCCCAGATGGGCTTTTTTTTTTTTTTTAAATCCCCACAAAAGAGTGAATGCATGTACTTATCTTAGCCTCTTGGGAGCTGCTTTTCACTGGTTTGGAGCTTCCAAGCAGAATATATGCTGCTGGATCTCTCTCAATGTGGAAACTGCTCTCCGAGTGTGCGCACAGCTGCTTGCCTGCTTCACTGCGGACCCGGGGCGGCTGGGAAGTTGCCCCCACGGCTGAAGAGCTGCCGTCCCGCCGCCACCTCTCTCGTGCTGCTGGCCTCTTCCAAACCGTCTCCCTCTCCTCCCACCACTCAGTCCAACTCCTCAACTTTGCCTTGTTCACGGCTCCTAGATATTCATATATAATCAAATCACTTGTTTTTCCAGGTCTTTGTTGTAAGAGGGATATAGGAAGCGTGTTACTATGCCGCCATCTTGGCTCCACCTCCTCAGTAAACACTTTTTGAATAAATAACTGAATAAACTGACCAAGACTCTAAAGAAAGATATTAAGCTAGACTCCATGCTTGCCAGCTTCAGTACTTTTTTATGCAAATTAAACAAGTAATTTTCATTTTTGAATAGAAAAAAATTGGAAATTATCCTTTTATTGGGGCCAGTTCTACAATGAAAGACATACAAAAATCACTTTTCACCTAGAAAATCCAAAATATTTTTCCCCTAAGTGGCCCTACAGAGAGTACCAATAGATTAAATTAGGCTAATAATTTCTCAAAGCTTTAATATTCCTCCCCAGGTCTTGGTATCTTGGCTCCCATCTATCCTCAGTATTAAGAGCAGTCTCCCTACCCTTTACAAGACAACTTCATGCTCCTAAATTTTAAATCCTAAAATTTAACTTCTCTTGTCTCTTTTTTGTGATCACATGACACACACAAAAAAAATTAATCTATTTCCATAAAAAGACACAGTTATCCAGGTCAAGAATCCAAGATGCTATATATTTGAAAGTTGCTGAGTTGAACTAGGACAAAAAGCAAAATGTCTTTGGGGCTCTATGTCAGACATCTGCAAACTTTTTCTGTAAAGGGCCAGATAGTAAATATTTTAGGCTTTGTGAGCCAGACAATCACTCCTGCAACTACTCAACGCTGCTGCCATAGAGCTAAAGCAGCCATAAACAATATGTAAATAAATGAGTAAGGCTGTGTTCCAATAAAGGGGCCCTGGTGGTACAGTGGTTAAGCACTCCACTGCTAGCCAAAATGTTCAAACCCACCGTCCACTCCATGGGAGATAAATGTGGCAGTCCGCTTCCATAAAGATTACAGCCTTGGAAACCCCATGGGGCAGTTCTACTCTGTTCTGTAGAGTCACTGTGAGTTGGATTATACTCAACAGCAATAGGTTTCGGTGTTCCAATAAAACTCTATTTACAAACACAAGTGGCAGGCCAGATTGAGCCATTGGGCCATAGTTTGTTAACTCTTGCTCCATATCTTCTCTGTATGGTCAATTATTGTTTCAAGGGCTAAGTGACACTGCTTCTTGAGTGTGTAAAATCATCTACATATTTTGTATTCAGAACAATTTGTTGACAGTTATAACGACACTGTTTCAGAGAATTTATAGATTCTAAATAGAGTTGTATTCAAATCATTTAACTTGCCTTCCCAAAGAAAGCACTGGGGAATTAGGAAAAATAGGCAGGAGAACAGTGAGGATTCTATTGAACAGTTTGTAAAAGGAAAGCATAATGAATACACTTATACAAATAGACATCCATAATGTAAAGTAGCTGTTTTGCATTTGTGAAATGGAATATACAAGAATGTGTTTGCATGCCTTTCTGTAATTTTCTGTGAATATAATTATTGAGACTTGGCAGTTAAAAACACAAGGATCAAATCTGCAACCACTCCGAAAGTTGCAGATAGAAAGAAACAGTAAAGATAGTGTCTTAGTCATCTAGTGCTGCTCTAACAGAAATACCACAAATGGATGGCTTTAACAGAGAGAAATTTATTTTCTCACAATCTTGTAGACTACAAGTCCAAATTCAGGAAGCAAGCTCCAGGGGAAGGGGAAGGCTTTCTCTCTCTGTCGACACTGGAGGAAGGCCCTTGTCATCAATCTTCCCTTGCCCTAGGAGCTTTCCAGTTCAAGAACCCCAAGTCCAAAGGATGCACTCTGCTTCTGACGTTGCCTTTCTTGGTGGTACGAGATTCCCCCACTCTGCTCACTTCCCTTTCCTTTTATCTCTTGTGAGATAAATGGTGGTGCAGGCCACACCCCAGGAAAATTCCCTTTACATTGGATCAAGGGTGTGACCTGAGCAAGGGTGTTACATCCCACCCTAACTATCTTTAACATAATCTAATCTTGCCCCATTCACCACAGGCAGAGATTAGGATTTACAACACATAGGAAAATTATAGCAATCACAAAATGGAGGACAACCACACAATACTAGGAATCATGTCCTAACCAAGTTGACACATATTTTGGGGGGATACAATTCAATCCATGACAGATAACCTTGTTATCAGAAGAGAAGACAAGTTCAAACAGAGAATATGCAATATTTTTATACCTATTGGCCTTTATCTCTCTTTTGTTTCACCAGGATAAGTGGTATTGAAAGAAAATATAACAGAACCAGACATGGAAACCATTCTGTCAGTCCAATGCAATGGTTTCAACAAGAAACTTTTTTTGTTGATACTGAGTTAAGAATAAAAGAGAAGAAACAGACTGGCAAATTGAGGGATAATGACAATCATAGATAACACTTACTGAGCACATACTGTGTGTCAGACAATGTCTTAAGTGCTTTATACATATTGACTCAATCCTTATAACAACTCTATGAGGCAAACACAACTATTGTTGTTGTTGTTGTTAGACACCATCTAGTCCGTTCCAACTCATAGCGACCCTATGTACCACAGAACAAAACACTGCCCGGTCCTGCGTCATGCTCACAATCGGTGTTATGCTTGAGCCCACTGTTGCAGTCACTGTGTCAATCCATCTCATTGAGGGTCTTCCTCTTTTTCGCTCACCCTCTACTTTACCAAGCATGATGTCCTTCTCCAGGGACTGATCCCTCCTGATAACATGTCCAAAGTATGTAAGATGTAATCTCACCATCCTTTCCTCTAAGGAGCATTTCAGTTGTACTTCTTCCAAGATAGATTTGTTCGTTCTTTTGGCATTCCATGTTATATTCAATATTCTTCGCCAACACCACAATTCAAAGGCATCAATTCTTCTTCAGTCTTCTTTATCCATTGTCCAACTTTCACATGCATATGATGCGTTTGAAAATACCATGACTTGGGTCAGGTGCACCTTAGTCTTCAAGGTGATATCTTTGCTTTTCAACACTTTAAAGAGGCCTTTTGCAGCAGATTTACCCGATGCAATGCGTCTTTTGATTTCCTGACTGTTGCTTCCATGGGTGTTGATTGTGGATCCAAGTAAAATGAAATCCTTGACAATTTCAATCTTTTCTCCCTTTATCATGATGTTGCTTATTGGTCCAGTTGTGAGGATTTTTGTTTTCTTTATGTTCAGGTGTAATCCATACTGAAGGCTGTGGTCTTTGATCTTCTTCATAAGTGCTTCAAGTCTTCTTCAGCAAGCAAGGTTGTGTCATCTGCACATGGCAGGGCATTAATGAGTCTTCCTGCAATCCTGATGCCCGTTCTTCATATGGTCCAGCTTCTCAGATTATTTGCTTTTTGGATTATTCGAACAATTCCTAGAGCCTCCTAATTGGTTTTCCACTCCTACTCTTGTCCCTATGTAATCCATTCTTCCAAAATTGCCAACAAGATTTTTTTTTCCTAATGTAAAGAAGATTATTGTGGTGGACACTCTAATGCACCATTGGATTCCCCTTCAATAAAATATTTATTGTCCAGACTCTAGGAGTGCTGTTGGCCCCTTCAGGGATTGCTTCGGCTGCAAAGAACCACTTTTCCCCAGGGCCACTTCCTATCCTGAGGAGGCTCACATCCAATGATGGATCAATACGCATGGTATAAAGACCCAACCATCTCAGCCTGACTGGAGACCATTGTAGAGAACCATTTTAGCTCCACTTCTGCCTGTGGGGTAGAAGCAAGTCTGCCATTGAGCCCAAACCCCAGCTTACCTTCTCTCTCTGCCCAATCCTTCTTCCTTTCCCCTCTTCCATAGGTGTTAATCCCAAAATAAACATCCTACCTAAACACTCTGCCTGCTAAACTCTATCTCAGATTGCATCCTTGGAAATATAATCTGCAACACACGTTTTCCTCCCTGCTTGAATCCGTACTATGGTATTACTTGAGTCGTATCAATCTAGACTTATTCCTCTCTTGCCACTCTCCTGCTATGGTCAGGCTAACTTCTCTGCCTTCAAATAGACCAAACTCCCAAGACTTCAGGATTTTTATACTTGGTATATCCAAAGTAATTCCATTGTGACAATAGGTACCCAAACTACTATAGATTATGGGATACAGACCACTCATAGATAACACACTGCATCATTTGTTATAAGCTTCTTACAGGAATGGCTCTGTCTTAAAAGATTTGGCATTTTCCTTAGTACCTGGCAGAGAGCTTTGCTCACAGAAGATACCCAGTAAATAAAGTGTGTAGGGATTGAATTAGATTACTTAGCAACAAATACTAAATTGCAGGATCAAATCACTATCAACAAGCGAACCCCCCAAACAGCTCTTCTACTAGAACCAAAGCCAAACTGCAGTTGCGAGAGGGAGCAAAGAGAAAGGAGATCATTGATATAAAGTTTACAACTGTCTGAAGGTGGAAATCAGAAGTTCTTTCAAGGCAAACTAAAGTACAGCCTCAGCAATGACTCATACCCAAGGTATTCAAGGAAGCAGAAAGTACATTGGGTTGTCTTTTTTTAAATCTTGTTTATCATATCTCAGAAATTCTTTTTCAGTATAGGTTTTTTTCTTGAATAATCCCATACTAAGTCTTTCCTCTTCTTGTATTGAACCTGTGTGCAAGTAGATCCAGAGGCAAATAATTATTTCACTGTACCTACTCATACTACATCTTTTCTCTCTAATTTCAAAGCTCTTTGTTTACTGCCATTTCTCTTTCCATTGGGCATCCCTATCAAAAGACTCCGTCATTCAGGCTTATTTGTAAATGTGCATAGCTAATTAATTTTGGTCCAGTGGTTAAGTGTTTGGTTGCTAACCAAAAGATTGGCAGTTCAAATCTACCAGTCACTCCTCGACAACCCTACGGGGCAGTTCTACTCTGTCCTATAGGGTCACTATGAGCCCGAATTGACTCAACGGCAATGGATTTGTTTTGTTTTGTTTTTTTGGTATACATTCCTGAAGCTAACAACTGTGACCCCTTTAAAAATAACTTCCTTCTTAGAAAGTATTAGAAAAGTAAGTATAATGATTTAAATAATTAAAAAGTTCAAGTAAAATAAATAATCTATTTGTACTCAAAAGATCTCAATTGACTTGGTAGTAGACTACCATGACATTATGGACACGGTAACTTCTCTTTAATCATGAGTAATATATTCATCTTTGGATTTAAGAACCGATAGATGAACAGATATTTGTAAATCATTCTAAAACAGCTCCTAAAGATGTGAAGAACCTGGACAAAAAAACAAGTAATAGAACTTGGTGGGAGAAAAAGGTTAACAGATCACCTTGAAATAAGCCAAAAACTTAATTATCACCTTTGCTTAGATCCAAACACCCAAGTTCTTGTTTAAAGGCGACCTACTTGTATTTTCATGACTACCCTTGTGTTTGTGACCGAAGATTAAAAACTAAATATTATTTGACAAGTTTTTATATGACGACATAAAGAGTGGCTAGAGTCTGGCTGTTGACTCAGATGTTTCTGCCAGCCTCCTTTCCCTGCCAAAATATAGCTTCAATAAGCACACATAAATTTTATTTTTAATAAATAACCACAAAATGGCTTTATAAACAGACTAAACTGTGGATAATTGTAGTTTGCAATGAATATGTGTTACAGTGTCAGTAAATAGGAGTTACACAGTCTGACTCTGGCATACCCCATGCCCATCTTATGGATTGATGGCAAACCAGCTCATGTTTGAACACCCCAGTGATTTTCTTGGGAAAAGGCCTACATCCTAACTACTTGGGCCTCTGCCTTCCTGCAGTGGCCCTCCTGTTTGTCTCTGCAGACATTCAGTTTTAGAGTCCTGAGGCTTTAAAAGGATAGCTGAGGTCTCCACTCAGTGTCCCAAAAGGGTCTTTGTGGTAAGAGACATTCTTTATGCCGTAACCAACACATGGACACCTATGATGGTTTGAAAAATGAATAAATAAAGGGCATGTGGGGGAGTAAATACTGATGTGATGAGACGGAACCAGTGAGAATAAACTGTTCTTTCTAACTAACTTTTCTTGGAATTTACGTGTTCCTTCTACTCAAAGGATCCTTTGGAAGAGTATGTTGCATTTTCCTCTGTTGGCAGCCAGCCATTCTTTTTTTTTTGGTACGTACATCAACTAGTTCCCTAAGAAAAAGGCAGCTTATTGAAAGCTTACTGATTTTTTTTTTTTTTCATCTTTTGAAATCAGCTTTATTTTTAAGCTCCCTTGATAACACATATAGAAAAGAGTTCCACGCATACTTAACACTTTCAGTTCCAAATCTTCCAATTATCCTTCAGGTCACATTTACCCCGGGAAACATGGAGGGGGGAAAGACAAAATGGAAAAAGCAAAACAAAACAAAAAAACTTCATTTTGAATATTACAGACTTCCTTTAGAAGATGAGGAAGGAGAATTTTATCTCTAACGAAACCAGGCCCTTTTGTGGAAAAATGAAGTGATGATTGATCAAACAGCATTCAGAATTCCAGACATGCCAAGACGTCCCCTGGTTAAATGGTGGAGATGACCCAAAGACCCTGTGCTGTCTAAAAATAAATAAAATAACTCTGGTAACATGTTCCACATTCCTATTTGCACTTGAAATTCTTACATGTTTTACGGTCTACCTGTGGTGACCTTTCACTAATTTTTTAGCCCACAGTTGGATCTGTTCAGTCAGCACTGACTGAGAACCTCCTCTGTGGAACGCATTAAATGAGACCCTAGGATGCACAGGGCGGGACATATGGTGAGCAGGGGGAGAGAACAATACAGTGGCCCCAACCAAGAAGGGCCCAGTTGAGGATAGGCATATCACAGAGCTATGGATTACATGCCTCATGAGCATAGGAGACAGTGACTCACAATGCCTGAGGTTGATCTCCATCAAGAGGAATGTCTTGTGGTGTTCTGTGACCTACGAAACACTGGCAGCTTGCAGCAATGCCTCAGAATTCTGTTATGCTCTTCAGCACTGCTAAGGTTAGATTTCTCATCTTAACCTCAGTCCTCTTCCTGTCTGTATCCGTTACCACTCTACACAACCCCCCGCAATATTCCTCAAAGCCAAGCCTCACTTGACTCCACAGTGGGATTTGTTCACTCAGCATTCACTGAGACAGTTTTTCTATCCTAGCTGCAAATTAAATTTAACTCTCACTCTATTTTGTGTGTGTGCATGCATGCGTGTGTGTGTGTGAGTGTGTGTAGAAAGCTATGGAGGATACAGAGATGACTCATGCAAGATCTTTTCCTTTGAAAAGCATATAACCTAATGGGAGACTTAAGACATGTAAAAAATTAGTTGGGGGAAAAAAAACACTAATAGAAGCACACATAAAATGCTGTGAGCACTTAGACAAAGTAGCGATATCTGGTTTGGCAGAATCACAAAAGTTCTCATGAAGGGTGGGGCACGTAAACTGAACCAAGATGCATGAATTACCTTTCATGAAACCCTGAGGAACAGCATAAGCAAAGGACTAAAGGTGGTCAACAGTGTTAGCGTTTGAGTATGGCCAGAGCATAGGACACTTAAGGAGCTACAGGTAGTCCCCGACTTACGACAGTGTTCTGTTTTGACAACTCCATGGTAAGTCAGTTCTGACGTAAGTCAAATACCCGCCTCCGCCCCTTTTTTTTTTTTTTTTAGTTTTCATTATTATGGTCTTTTATTATCAGTATCTTTATAAATCCAATCTTCATTTGTCTTTGGGGGTTGGAAACATTACATATAAACTGACAGATATGATGACATCAGCAAATTACATGCTGCAACATTGTCCGTAGTACATATTACCAGTGTTAAGATATACAACAAAAAACAAAAACAGATGGTTGTAAGTGCGGGTCATCGTAACTCAAATACATCGTAAGCCAGGCACTACCTGTATAATAAGAAATGGAAATGCTGATTGGGGCCAGGTTGAATCCAAATCAAGAGGAATAAAAGTTGCTCTGTGGTTAATGGCGAGAATTTGAACTTTTCCTAGAGGGGGAAAAAAAACTTACATTGACCTGTGATTCAGAATGGTAACTCTGGAAGCAATAGAAAAGTTGGCTTGGGGAGGTTCAAGTCAGTAGCTAGAATGGACCCATATCAATGACCTAGTTATAGTGAGAGTGGGGACTGTATGAGACTTTGTAGAGGCTGAAATAAATGGCTTCCCAGTGTGGACAAGACTCCACTGTCACATCTCAACCTTCCTGCCCCATCTCCTTTTTAACAATAGGACAAGTGATCAAAGAAATCTTGCTAATAGAATAAAATTGTTATAAACCAGTGCTGTCCAATAGTACTTTCTGTAATATTGGATATTGAGCATTTGAAATGTGGCCTCTGTGACTGAAGAACTGCATTTTTAATTTAATTTTAATTAATATTAATTTGCGGAGCCAGATGTAGCTAGAGACTACCAAATTGATGAGTGCAGTTCTAGATAATAACATTTTACTGAGTCAGGAGGTTCAAAGCATTTCTGGAAAGTCTACATTCTTCAACCAGTCAGCAGACTTTGCTGGATTTTAAAAATGATGTCTACCTAACTATCAAAAGCTTCACCTTAAAAATAATAAGATGCAGTGCTTATATTTAGCTCAGGCATGACAAAACTTCAAAAGCATTTTCCCTCTCAAAAGGGATCCTTTTGAGTTATTGAGAAGGACCATCTCTTGTCCAGGTCTGCTAGGAAGCCTGTCAATGGTCAATAAAATGGTGGAGGTCATGAAGAGGTTGACACCTTTGAAGGATCTGCCTCCTGACGATACATTTTCCAATGATAGTTTCCCAGTGAGTCATTGCCCCATTGTAACTGAAGCAAGGTGGATGACCATAGTGTGTAGTTAAGTGTTGTTGTAAGCTGATTTGTGGTATTAACTTTCCAGGTCATAGAAATGATTTTGTTCAATATTTCCTCTGTGGGTTTGGAGTCAAGAATTAAGATCTGTTCCAAAGACTTTAACTTTGAGTACTCCGTGTAGTTATTTCAAAAACATCCTTTTGCAAATTCCTTGGAAGTTGATTCCTTGTTACATGAATTCAGATACATTATATGTCATGGCTACTGGTCAAAATACATGACTTTTAGGCACTTCTTTCCTTAGAACCTCTTATGGAATTCTGTAGCCAGCTAAGTAAGACCAAGATTATATTATTTTTTTACTTGCTAATCTCACTGACAAAACATTTGAGGGAAGCATTGGAAGAAATTTAGTCATTAGGAGCTTTTGAAATAATATTTAATTTATACATTGGTTGTCTCTAATGAGTCAACTGGTTAGAAGATGTCGGTAATAAAATGAATCTCAGATAACTTTTAGAAAGTGGAACAAAATTACTTTGAAACCATAATGAAAATGTCAAAAGTTATAGTTCCTAGGGACAAAAAAACAAGATGTATTTGCATAACAACAAGGTTTAGAAATAGTAGCTCAGACTTCTTTTTTCTGGTGGTAAGAATAAAACAAATATTTATTAGAAAACAAAGTAGTGCTCTATGAGAAAATGAATAAATTCAAACATACCAACAATTATGAAGATAAGGAAGGACTGGGCAACGTTTCTTTCTGTCATACATAAGGTTGGAGCTAACTTGATGGAAACTAACAAGAAATTTTTTTTGTTTTTAAATTCTGATCTAGGACACGCACCATTTAAAACTTAATTTCACGTTTATAAAATGTATATTATATTAGGAGTGGGTAGAAATTGAGGCCCAGAGCATCAGATACTTATGTCATGAACAATCACAAAAGACTGTTGGGTCCAATTCAGGCGGCATGTGTGTATTTTATAAATATGAAATTAAGGTTGAAAGCGCTACTTCAAAATAAAAATTTTGGCTAATGTCTTTTTCTTGATTTGATTTACGTTTGCATGTGAGTATATTTGGTATTTATTTCAAATCATGCCTCTTCCTTTCTTTTTCCATCATTCCTAACAGAAGAGCTTTTCAACTCACAGACACCAAGTGATACAGCAGACTCTAACAGAACTTTATGTATTAATCAGGGCAATTGTTAAGAAGAGACAATCAATAAATTGTTGCAGACCAGGTAAATAATCACTCTTCTAAATGTTGTGTGCGTGTGTGTGTGTATTCTTTTTGGAGATGGGAAAAAAAATCCTTTCAATTACTTTTCACATAATCTCAATGAATGAAAATAACCTCTGTATTATCAATTTCATAAACTTAGAAGGTTTCCTCAAAAAGAATTGCCATGGTAAAGATTTTGACATGTCCTTGAGGTATAACCTTAAATGAGGTATAATCAAAAATGATCATTTTTTTCATAATGACTTTGATTTGAAATGGCAAAATAAATAGTAGCCTTTCCAAGCTTTATCATAGCACAGTTTTAAAACAAAAATTAAACCTTCCTACTCAGGTACCCATTACATTTTTCAGGTCTTGGAAGGGAGAAGCACAGTAATTATAACTGTAGACTTTACCCAAGACTTAAAAGTCAAACAAACCCCAAAGAATCATAACTTTCTAAAGCAGTTCTTAAGAGTTTTCCAGAATAAAAAAAGTGAGTATAAGTTAGCTTGTGTTTGGGTTTGGTTTTCGTCCTACAGGAGTGAACGTTAGTCTGAAAATACATATACCTTGGAAGGAAAGCTGCAGCTCCGTTCCCCAGCTGTCTGAATGCTGTAGTGTTAGATGTTTCAAATTCTTCTGCACTTTGGAGGTATCAGATATTTCCAGGAGGACCAGGGTGGGTGCTTTTCTTTTCAACGAACTTCAATTGTCTACCTGTTTACATAGCTGAGACTGTAATTTCATCTCCACCACAAAAGACAATCATTATGATTAAATAAGGCCCTGCTTTAACAAGGTACACCTAATAGGCACTTCTGCTCATCACATCTTGCACAAACAACATTCTTTCACTGGGCAACCTGTAAAATAACTCAAGGTTTGTGCTCCCTTGCAGACTCCAACGCCAGGCGCAACATGCCACCTCTGGACAGTCTTTTCACTGGAAAGCAGAACTTAACATCACTCCGTTCTGGAGACTGTGGCCTCAATCCATGTAGCCTATAGGAAAACAGGAAGGGAACGGATTTTTTCCACTGTTTGTTCTCTCTGTGGGTTTTTGGTATACCACACGACTGAGGACATATCTCTAGAAGCACATGGCAAGAAGACTGTGCCTCAGAGAACACAACTTTGCCAAATTCAGTTGGTTTCCCCGCTTTTTCGATTTCCTCCCTCTGATACTGTCATTCAAATAGACGCACATACATAATTTAAAGACAGCAAGGGAAAACCAAAAAGGTCTTAAGGAGTAAGCAAAAACAAACGAAAGGAAGACAAAGCTTTAAAAAACAGAAAGAGAAATGAGTGTTGAAAGGGAATACAACCCAGGATAAGAAAGAACCCAAGAGAAAGGGAAAGTGAAATATTTTTGAGCACCGTGCAAAGGAAAATATTTAAAGGAGAGAAAAAACACCCAGCAGAATTGCAGTTTATGAGTGGATTCATGGACTATCGTTTCAAGTCCAGAGATGGAACATGTGGGTCATCTGCTCCTATCTCGATCCAGTGTCTTGGCTCTTCCTGTGTTTTTGTCACCATCTCACATTTTCCTTCCTCCTTCTTCTTCTTCTTTTTTTTTTTTTTTTAATTGCCCTCCTTCTCAGGAAGTGAATAGAGGTTTGGTTCCTCAATAAATGACTATTGTGTCTTCTGGGGTGAGGAATGTGGAAGAACAAACGATGTCAGGAATTCTAAGCAGCATTAGGCTTAGTCAGGGCTGTTGTTTGTAGAAGGGAAGAAAGCAGGCCTGGATACAGTAAACATGGAGCTAATGTCCTCAGAAGTCATTGTAGTTTCTATTTCACAAAAATGTA
Organism: Trichechus manatus latirostris; assembly: GCF_000243295.1. Classification (NCBI taxonomy): domain Eukaryota; kingdom Metazoa; phylum Chordata; class Mammalia; order Sirenia; family Trichechidae; genus Trichechus; species Trichechus manatus. Next base: position 3,555,633 of record NW_004444083.1, on the reverse strand, counting down.
ATAACGGCTCCAACATGGTGGCTTATACAGAGAACTTGTTTTGATGAATTGCTTCCATCCATTTCAGGCTTTCAGAATAAATCTTCTTGCTGCCTTTTGGAGCAAGAGAAACAGCCATCTCCCATGAAATCGAACAGCTACACCCACCCTGTATCAGGCACTCATACAGTGGCTCATGAAAGAATATGTTTTTCCCTAAGAGTCATTCTGTTGCCTATTCTAGAGTAGGAAAAAACTATGCGTGAAGCTATGGCAGAGACCCCAAAGTTTTACATTAGAAAAGAGAAACCAGAAATCAGACAAAGTTCCCTTATCATTTATATGTAAAACTTGGATCTTCTTAACTTCCTTCCCCTCCTTACCTATGTTAAAGCCTTGTGACTGTTTCGCATGCATATATAGTACATCATATGTAAAAAAATCCCTGGTGGCGAAATGGCTAAGCACTCAGCTACTACCCAAAAGGTCAATGGTTCGAACCCAACAGCCGCCACCCCCTCACCCTGAGCAAAGACCTGGCAATCTGCTCCCTTAAAGATTTCAGCCTAGGAAACCCTATGAGACAGTTCTACTCTGCCATAGAGGGTCACTACGAGTTGGAATCAACTCACATTTCATGTAAAGGTAATAAGGACTCACCATCCAAAAGTTACACATTTAGATTGTCGTTGTGTTGTTCTTAGGTGCCTTCGTGTCAGTACCAACTCATAGCAACCCTATGTGCAACAGAATGAAATGTTGCCCAGTCCTGCACCATCCTCACAATCATTGCTATGTTTGAGATGCTTGATGCAGCCACCGTGTCAATCCATCTCATTGAAAGTCTTCCTCTTTGTCACTGACTCTCTACTTTACCAAGCATGATTTCCTCCTCCAAGGACTGGTCCCTCCTGATAACAGGTCCAAAGTAAGTGAGACAAAGTCTCATCATCTTTGCTTCTAAGGAGCATTTTGGCTGTACTTCTTCCAAGACACATTTATTTGTTCTTCTAGAGTATATAAAAAAAGAAACCAAACCCATTGCCGTCGAGTCAATTCTGACTCATAGAGACCCTATAGGACAGAATAGAACTGCCCCACAGGGTTTCCAAGGAGCAGCTGGTGGATTTGAACTGTCGACCTTTTGCTTAGCAGCTGAACTCTTAACCGCGGCACCACCAAGGCTCCCTAGAGTACATGGTATATTCAATATTCTTCACCAACACCATAATTCAAATGCATAAATTCCTCTTCAGTCTTCCTTATTCATTCTCCAGCTTTCACACGCATGTGAGGCAATTAAAAATACCATGGTGTAGGTCAAGTGCACCTTACTTCTGAAAGTGACAGATTTGCTTTTTAACACTTTAAAGAGATTTTCTGCAGCAAATTTGCCCGACACAATATGTTGTTTGATTTCTTCACTGTTGCTTCCATGGGCGTTGATTGTGGATCCAAGTAAAATAAAATCCTGGACAACTTCAATCTTTTCTCTGTTTATCATGATGTTGCTTATTGGTTCAATTGTAAGGATTTGTGTTTTCTTTTTGTTGAGTTGTATCCCGTACTGAAGGCTGTAGTCTTTGATCTTCAACAGTAAATGAAGGTCCAGAAAGCTTGACTCCATCCACATCATTAATGTAGGTTCTACTTTGTGGAGGCAGCTCCTCCCCAGTTTTATTCTGATGCCTTCCAACCTGAAGGACTCATCTTCCAGCACTATATCAGACAATGGTCCACTGCTATCCATAAGGTTTTCACTGGTCAACCTTTTTTTTGGAAGTAGACTGCCAGGTCCTTCTTCCTAGCCTGTCTTAATCTGGAAGCTCCACTGAAACCTGTCCACCATGTGTGACTGTGTGATCTTGCTAGTATTTGAAATAGCTATGCTGGTGGCGTAGCTTCCAGCATCACAGCAACACACAAGCCACCACAATACAACAATCTGACAGACAAGTGGTAGACACTTAGGTTACCTAGGACTATTACATGTTTTGAATGATCAAATCATACTTCTACTTTTGGCCTGGTCCTCTAGTGTATAAAATGCTGTATCTCTTGCCACATCTAGGCAACCACTCATCAAAGAGAACCAAATATATCCACAGGGACTTAGACTCTAATCCTAACCTCATTTGTACATGGTCCCCAATTTTTGGAGCTCATCCACACTGATGAAATCTCTTCTCACCCCTCCCTCAAGTTGCAGCACTACCTCCTCCAGCCTAGTTATCAGAACTGCTCTCCTCCACAAGATGATGGGGTTGGTAACGCTGATGATAATGGAGATGATCGTGATAGTGATGATGGTGATGATGGTAATGATGATAACCAAGAGCTTTTGAGACTTACTATTTGACAGGCATTAAACTAAATATTTTTTATAAGTTCTCTCATTCATTCTTCACAACAATCCTATGAGGCAAATTCTATCCCCATTTAACAGGTAAGGAAACACAGGAGCACAGGAGTGTTAGATAAATATCCTACTCAAGGCCACATACTACTAAGTGATAGGGCCTGACCTTAAACCCAGACACTCAATCTCCAGAATTTGTGCTGTTGACCCCTCCCCTCTCCTGTCCACTGATATGTCCATGGGTCCTGGAGTCACTGAGAATCTGGGCTAGTCTATGGGATGCTGAGTGCAGGGACAGTAGGAGTGGGGTGTGCAAGTGTCTAAGTGTGAATATGTATTCAGCTGACTACATTTGCGCAAATTTAGAGCCAATTGCTACATAAATTGATTGGGCTATGGAATGATCCAAAAATGTAAGAGGCCAAAACAAGCAAACTGTTTCACAGTCTGGCTATTTCTTTCACACAGACAAAGGCAGAATCCCTGTGAGCAAGGCCAGCTCAATGGCAGAGCACACAGGCACCTCCTCGGTATATTCTTCACCACCCTCCCACCAATACACCCAAAATACCTACCATCAAGGACATCCACTTATGTCCTGATACTCGACCTGAGACCTGAGACTTGAAATAATATGCAGATATGATATACAAACCCATGATCACACTAGTTAACGGGGAATTGAAGATAGAAGCAGAACCATTTTGATACCTCCCCCACTACTCCACCCCACTACTGCTCCTATCTCCACACAAAAGCATACATATACACAAAGAGCCACCAAAATAGTGGACCAAAACAGTTAGCAAGTGGTAGGCTAAATTAGTAGAAAGTGCTTCAAGTAGGCAATAAAAATAAAAGAAGGAAAAATCTTTCACTCATTCTATCCTGTATTCACTCATTCAACAAATATAGAATATCAAACCTTATGGATATAAGTTAAGGAGCTTCCAGTCTAGTGCTGGAGATAGACATGCAAACAAATGACAAGGTAGAGAAAATTCATCATAGTGTTCAATCAGTCTGTTTTTGTTTTTGTTTTGTGACTGAATGACTGTGTGTATTTACATGCATATAAGTTTCTGAAAGGATTTGAAATAAAGTCTATTTATTTAGGGATTAACTGCTGTGTTGGATTCCTCATTTGTCTCCTGTCTTTCTTTAGTTGGTGGTCAACTATTAAATATGGCTAATTTCAAATGTCATATATGCTTGGCTCTACTTTTTTTTTGTACCTAATTTTTTTGGCTCACTTTCTGAATTTCATATATTTATAACCTGACTTCAAACATGCTTTCATGTAACTTTAATTAATGTATACCGCTATGGTATGAAAGGACTGTATTATAATACGTGTGCAGAGCTGTGCTTTTTCCAGAGAACTTTAAAATCGTTGATGGTAATAAGACATGTATACAAATAACTTCACAACACCGGTGATATAAACTATTGTGTAAGTTGGAAAGGTACAACAGGTCACATGTAGCTGGAGGAATTCAGAGATATTGTTTTTAAAAAGTTACTTTAAAATTTTCAGGACAAAAGATTTTTAAAAAAAAATTCTTTACAGTTCTCAGATCTTTAAAAAGATACTATTCAATATCCCCTATGAAAATGCCTCAGTATGTTCTTATGTTTAGACATAAAAAGAGCTGACAGACTCAACCAGAGAATCCTTTTAGTGGTTAAGAATTTGCTGTTAGTAACACCTACACCTCCAACACTCATGTGGAAGAGGTCTAGCTTCAGGTATGGCTTGATTCAGGGCTGAAATAATGACATTAGAATCAAAATGTCTCCATCTCTTGACTCTGCCTCCTGTTGTTTTCGCTTCATTTTCAGGCTCCATGTCGTGACTCCTAACAACTCCCGGGTCGTATTCTCCCATGTTCTATACCAGGAGCTCCTGGATATGACCTTGATTCACTCTTTCATCTCTTAAACAATCTATGTGGTTAAGAAGCTTTCATGCACTAAATAACCAAGCCTGGGTCACAGACTCCACCTCTGGTGTCAAGTATGGTAGCTCACTTGAACCGAATGGAATGGGAGAGGAAGAGGATGCTTCCACAAAGAGAAGAAAAGGACAATTGATGCTGAGCGTTTCAAAATCCTCTACACACACTTACTTCATTCCTGTAGAGACAGTGTATACAAGAATCTTGCATTCCAATCATACATTAAGCAGTGTCAGTGAGGAACATAGGAAAAGTAAAACTATGATTGTGGTTTTTGAACTAAAGCCTCAATCAATAATTGATTCTTAAATCTATGTTTGACTTTCAATGAATAGTTCTATAGTCCCTTGAATCCATGTGCTTCTATGATGTAGATTCTAGATCCTTAATCTCACCAGTGGAGTTCAGTTGTGAGTTCTGCTCTTGTTCAAAGGGCTCACACTCTATTCATGTGGAAGGGTTTCTGAAGAGAAAATAAGGGCTGACTCTTCAATCAAAAGTATGTTGAAAAATGGGGACAAATGGCATCTCCTGTGTTTACCAGCACATTGAAGCTTGTGATGGTTACTGTTATTTTTTAACTTGTCTAGGTCATGATTCCCAATATTATGTGATTGTCCTCCATTTTGTGATCTGATTTAATTTATCCTCCATTTTATATGTTGCAAATCCTAACTTCTGTGTGTTAATAAGGCAGGATTTGTATGAGGCGTATCTTGAGGCACAGCCTTACTCAAGTCGCACCCTTACTCTGATGTAGCTGGAGTTTCCTCAGGGCTGTGACCTCCATCCAATATATGTATGGATGCTCTGGCAAGGCTCTCCCTTGCTCTGGATCCTGCATCCAGCTCATCATCATCTGACCTCTGGTTCTTGGGACTTTAGCCTGTCATCTGACTTGCTAATTCTGGGATTTGCCAGCTTCTGCAGAACTGCAAGCCAGCTGCCTGCCATCTGACCTGCCGATTTCGGGATTCGCCAGCTTCTGCAGCCCAGTGAGCCAACAGTTTACTGTCTGACCTGCCGATTGTGCGTTCGTCAGCCTCTGCTGACGAAGCTTCCAGCCTGATGCCTGACCCACGGATTTGGGACTTGCCAGCCTCCACAACTGTATGAGCCATTTCCTTGAGATAACTCTCTCTGTAGATAGAAAGATATATATATATATACGCTTCACTGGTTTTGCTTCTTTAGAGAACTCAGCCTAAGACAAAGCTAAACCAGAGAAACACATGCAAAAGCAGAAAGCAACCAGACGACACACTGAGAGATTGTCCATCAGCCCTTGTCTGTTTTCAAGGCAAATTCTCACTGCGAATACTTTCTGCTCAATTGTAGAAAATGTATAATGGCTCTGAGAGCTTTGTTTAGCACCAGGGGTGTGGAGAAGGAGGAAGGACCATAAATGCATATTATTGAATTTCATCCCAGGGCAAATCATGCTTTTAGCTAATATAATAGTAGACCCTGATTGGTTCAAATAGTTAACATGTTCTGCTGCTAACCTAAAGTTTGGAGGTTTCACTCCACCCAAAGAAACCTTGGAAGAAAGACCTGGCAAGGCACTTCTGAAAAATCAGCCACTGAAAACCTTGTGGAGTATTATTCTACTCTGACACCCATGGGATCACCATGAGCCAGAATTGACTTGATGGAAACTGGTTTTTAATAGTAGACCATGACCAACACTCTGCAATCACAACTATTACACACACACAAACTCCCTGCAGAAATATACACACCCCTCTCCATTATCTGCCCTTCCAGCTAATTATCTTTATACGTATATAACAAGCTTGTTTGTACAGGCTTTTTATTTTAATTTGCTTCAATTCTCTTTGGAGTAAGTGGGTTTATACATGAGCTATAACTTATTGTCAGGCAAATAACACACACCAACACCCATTGCCGTCGAGTTGATTCCAACTCATAGCGACCCTGTAGGGCAGAGTAGAACTGTCTCATAGAGTTTCTAAGGAGGGCCTGGTGGATTCAAACTGCCAACCTCTTGGTTAGCAGCCATAGTTCTTAACCACTATGCCACCAGGGTTTCTGTCAGGCAAATAGTAGGGCCTTAATAAATGTTTTAATGGTTGAATTAATAGGATAGCTAATAGGATACATATTTCCCCCTCTTTAGTATTACCTCATAATTTTAACCAAGTACTGCAGGAGACCTTCCCGAGACAAGGCCATGATTCAAAGGAATGACTAATGTTAGGAATTCCAGACACCATGGCAAATGCAAAGGGGAGAATTGTTTTAGTTTGTGCTGTATTTGGAGACTTCTTGATCTCACTATTTATCTGACCAACAAGTAGAGTAGGTTTCATCTACATTAAATCTATTTATATTAAAGTAACGGCCTCTGAAATAAGTCTCATCATATCCACCAGCCTCACCCAAATTAGAGTGATTTTCTAAATACAATTAGTCTTCTGGCAAGACTCTTACACTCATTAAAAATAACACATAAGAACTCATATGTCATTAAGAAGTTTCAAAAGAATCTTGAAAACAAGTTTGATGCAATTATATATTTATATGATGACAGCTCCAACATATTCAAATGTAAGTATCCAGCACCATCCGTGGCATAACTCTAGTGGGTTTCATTCATATTGTTTGTACTTCATATGCATGGTGCCCCTGGAGACAGGCAATGCAGTGTCCTCAAATATACATTATTCTTTTATAATGCAGTGTGTGTATGTATATACATGCCCACCCACAAATATTGATATTGATACCAATTTTAATACTGGTATGAATATATCTCAAACTAGAAATTTTTCTCCACTCAACAGATAGTAAATTGGCCTGAAAGGGCCCAATCCATGTGTAATGTGGGAGCTACCCTAAACCATTCACATCACCCTACTGACATTCTACTTTGATGAATTGTAAACTATAACTGAATTATCCAGACATATATCTCTTGTCCATAATTTTATTTGCTATCGATTAGGTTTTTTTTCTTTAACTATATACACATATATATGACAAACTCTGTGTTATGTGGGTGAGAGAATCAAGTATCTGTTTTTCTGAAAACAACGGCAACCATGAACGAAGTTCTTACCCACAAATCAAGACAACAGGTTTCCTGCCTGTATCCTGAACTGTGTCAGCCTAAGCAAGCCACTTCCACTTCTGAGTCTTCCTTTAATTTTAAATTGCACATTGAATCTCAAGAGGATAGAAATTTATTAGTAGATGATTGTCAACTTAGTAATCTCAGAAATACACGAAATCTCTCTGCAAAAAGAGTCAACAGACAAAACAAGCAGTATACTGCTGTCAAGACTTACGAAAGGTTGCAAAGCTTAAAAGAGTTGAGACATGGGACAGAAGATGTACTATTTTCTCTTAGCTGAAATTAATGTGAATTAATTGTATGAAAGTACTCAATTCCAAAAATGAAATCCAAGCTGGAGTATAACTGGAATAACACTTCACTAATCTATTCAAACAGGATGTCAACCAAGTTTCCAGAGTAGAAAAGATGACTGGTCACCAGTTCCCAGTACAAGTTTCAGTTTTCAAAATATTTCCTTTAGAAGAAAAAAAGAAAAGGGCAGAATACCAACTTTGAACTTTAAAGACAAAAAAAGTCTTCGCTGCATGTATTCCTGGAGTCCTGATTCGTGCTGTCTCACTTTTTTCTTTCACCTTGACATTTCTGCAAAACTGGACATTGTCCAATTAACATGAGCCTTTTTTGTTCACTCTCCCCACTGCCCCATTTACCTTCCCAGAGAAATGGAAAATAAGGCTACCTGGCAATACAGCCTTTCACATACTTAATCCTCGCCACTCCAGAAATCCATTCATTCTTCCCTTATTTCCTCCTATATAGATTTTCTTATCCAATGTATATTCATACCCTCTGCTGATTTATATCTATGGCAAATCAATGTCTTTCTCAATGCTCCAGAGCCTTAAAGAAATAACCCCTTCTCAGCAGCAACAAGATTTTATTCATAGAGATCATTTGCCTGTGAAATATTACCCAGCAGCCTTTTGAACCTGTTACCATGATTTTGTTCTGTGGTGCATTTTGTCCCTTCTGAGAAGACAGTATTTGTAAACAAAACATTTCCACTATTAAACCAGGCAAGAAAACACAACAGACTGTCTGGCCACTCGCTAAGACAGTAACAATTAGAGACATCCCACTCATTTGTGTCAGTTTCAACTCCTGCCCACTTCTCCAAAAAAGGATTTTGGACATGAGCAAGTTGATGGTTAACACCAAGTCATCCAAGAGACTTGTATGTGCTTGGAAGATCCCAGAGGTCATTCTGTGGAGAATGTTAAGCCTGGGAGGAGCCACTTGACATAACCCTCTTGTTATATGGACAATGACACTGACATCCAAAAGGTGTTAAGGGACTTGCCCAACATCCCAAGACGAACTAGTGCCAGTATCAAATAAAGTCTGTCTCCGAAGTCTAGACCAACGTTCATGGTTTTCAAGGAATCCAGTAACATGTTGACGTGTAAATAATTTCAGAACGGTTCCTCATTTTGCTATGCATACAGGATAAAATTCCATTTCAGAAGATGGTCAGGTAAAAAAAATTGATTTCTTATCAAAAAATAAACTAAAAAAGGAGTTTTTCCCTCTGCCCTATTAACATCATCTGCTAATCCCTTCTGAGTAGCACAAATGGTTTGTGCTCAACTACTAACCTAAAGATTGCCTGTTGGAACCCACCCAGAGGCACTGCAGAAGAAAGGCCTGGCAATCTGCTTCCATAAATATTATAGCCAAGAAAACCCCATGGAGCACTTCTGCAACACATGGGGTTGGAATCGACTCAACGGCAATGAGTTTTATGAACAACGTCTCCTACAAATTCCTCCACAGACGGGTGATACCATTACACAGAGCAGGCAGAAGTTCGTTCTGTGTTTATAAATTGCATTTTACTCCAAAAGTCCTTCTCGGTGGAATGGTCTTGAACAGGAAGCTGTACACTCATGGCAGCTCTTCAATGAGGAGGCAGGGAAGCTCTCAGAGGTGCTCTGAGAAACAGGGTTGATCTAAAAGTCATCTTGAGACCCTTCTCATTCCCATGAACCAAATCGTCTTTCCCCTCATGTCCCTGCCCTGGACCATAAAACAGGCTTGTCAGCCCCCACCTCCACTGTCCCGGGGAAGGACTCAGAAAGAAGCTTCTACTACTCGACCTATCTCCCATAGCCTCATCCCAAGAGGGGAGGAAGATGGAGAGAGCCTGCTGTGTTCAGCTTGCCTCTATTAGGACATGTTGATGGGGCAATGTGTCCTTGTCTTGGATCTCTTTCTGGACACAACTTACCCTTAGGGAAACGGTATTCCTGCCTTGCAGAAAGGGTCTTCCTCCCCAGCTATGCAGCTTGTGACTGGGTAGGTTGTTGCTGTTAGCGCCTTCGAGTGGGCCCCTGACTCATGGTGACCCCGTGTACAATGGGATCAGATCGTTGTGATCCATAGGGTTTCCACTGGGTGATTTTCAGAAGCAGATCACCAGGTTTTTCTTCCTAGTTCATCCTAGGCTGGAAGCTCCGCTGAAACCTGGTCAGCATCGTAACAACACGCAAGCCTCCACTGATAGACAGGTGGTAGCTGCACATGAGGTGCATTGGCCGGGATTCAAACCCCAGTCTACCACATGGAAGGCGAGAATTCTACCCCTGAACCACCAATGTAGGTAGTCAGAATTACATTTTGGCCTTGGCTTGCAGCCACATCCTCCTTGTAGTCATAACAAAAAAAATTAAAACAAAAACACTTGACTGCCTACCTGACCCCAGAGACTGTTTCTGAATTGGTTCAGAGGAAAGTGGATGGTGGAGGGAAGCATGGAGATCACATCATTTGGCCCCTTAGACCATCATACACAAGGAAGGAAGGGAAGGATGACAGAGCCCACTGAAACGTCAGCATTAAATTGGAATGCTAACTAAAGGAATTGAAGCCAGAGTCAAAGTCTTGGTCTAACTTGCCTTGGGCCAAGACTAAGTGGACATTTCATCAAATTTCAGCAGAGAGAAAAACTGGATGTTATTAACTCATTTCTGATTAAGCTGTTAGTAGATTCATGGAAGAGGTAAAATTTGTTCCAGTTACTTGGAAGGAAGCCAGGAAGGGTTGTTACAGGAGTTAGGGAGGGGAAACTGGACTTGCAATTTACAATGGTGGACAGCGCCCTGGACCAGGGCCACACCTAGCTTCTAATCCAGGCTTTGCCTCGTACTAGTGTTGTGACCTTGATAAATTCTCTCTGAGCCATTTTTCTGCTCAGAGGGATAATCATTCCCCATACGGTTGTTTTTTATTACAGTGTACGTGAAAGTCTTTAGAAAACTGTGAAGATAATAACAAATTGAAAGGATTACGATGTGAAAAAAAACTGGAAAACAATTAAGATAGATAGATAACTGAACAGTCTAGTGTTTTCAGCCTGGTGGGATGAACAGAGGACTCTGACTTGGAAAGGATCGAGAAAGGAAGCGAATTATGTTAGGACAGGATGCTAAAACAGAGAGGGAATGTATCAAGAGATCTGAGTTCAGCTGAGGGCCATCCCATCTCTTGTGCAAAGTAGAAAATAATGTCCGTGTCTCCAGGCAGACAAGTCCAGTGCCAAGGGCCACAGCGTGATGAGCCAGAAAGGGATTGCATTTTAGTCCTCTTGGCCAGGAACTTTGTTCAGTGTACAGCCTGCCCAACCGCACATGGCAACCCAGGTGCAGCTTTTGGCTCTGTGTGGACTTAGGTCCCTAAGTTTCCAGTTTCTTCCTCTAAACCTATTGCCAGTGAGTCGATTCCGACTCATAGCGACCCTATGAGACAGAGTAGAACTGCCCCATAGGGTTTCCAAGGAGCTGCTGGTGGATTCGCACTGCCGACCTTTTGGTTAACAGCCGCGCTCTCTTAACCACTGTGCCACCATGGAGAAGAATAACAAGAGCAATAGTTTTTGTTATTCCTGGAGCTGTGGGAGTTCCCTGCTGTGTTCATGTTTTGTACAATTACCCAGAGACTACGGAGACCTTTCTGCATATTTAATCAATCCAACAATCAAAACCTGAGACCGTGTGTACAGCACCTGTATTAATCCCTTCTCTTACTTCCCGTCTTTCATCCTCTCTCTCACAAGCCTCGCATGCATTCATTTCTTTTCTCACACATTCCTGTAATTTATTCATCTCAAGATGCACTTCTGTCTCATTTAATCATTTAAACAGACCTTTGGTGCCTATTTAATTGATTCTTCCTGGGTCTTAATTTGCATCTTTGACTTTGCCATCCTGATTTCTTTGACTATGACTCTCTCTGCATGACATGTGTTTATGCTTTAACAGGTTTCCAGTATTCTGGAAGACTTCAGAGGCCAAGGTTGAAAAAAAAAATCTCTGTTTAAAACAGAATTCTATTTGATTGGCCAGGCAGTTGAGCTAAACCAAGAGTAAACACTCTGTGGCCTTGGGAGACAGACAACCAGGGTCATCCTTTAATGCTCAGCTACCCAGAGCCAACCTGGCAGCTCTGGGGCTGGCCTAGGACCACGTGTTACTCTCTGAGGATTTCCTGCCAGGAGAAAAAGGGATCAGAAATATTTAGGGATGCCTCTAAAGTGTTTTCATTTGATTTTGCCTCCGTGTGATTGGGGGACCCACTCTTTGTTTCCCCTGTGTATTTAGATTTACTTTTTGTTTGGAGGATTGTTTCAAACAGGTAAAACATCCTAATGAGTTAATAAACTAGTATGTTTGTGCAGGTAAGTCATTCAGCAAGTCTATTCTTGTTGTTCATTGAGAACACGATTTGTGTTTTTAGTTCTGTGCAGACTAAGCATAAATGGAATTGCATAAAGATTCCTATAAATTAGTATCAAGGAAGGCTCATATGATAGGAAAAAGGGGAAGGAGGTGAGATGCTATGATTCTGAATTCATGAGCTCCTATTGCAGACAATAGACACAGTTCTCCTAGCTCCCCACAGGGGACAAAACTCCAAGCTTGGGCTACATGAGCAATTGCGTTTTTCTTGGGATCCTGCCACCGACCTGGTAACATCCTTCTATTTTCATTTTTCTCATTGATGCAATGGGAACCATGAAATAAAAATTGTTTCCCAGCAGTATTATGCAAAGGAGTTAATATTTTTAAGCACGCGGAAATTCTGGCATATGACAGAGAAATACTGAATATTATGGGTGCCACATGCATTTATTATGTTCTTCAAAGGAAAAAAGAAAGTATTACTCAAGTTTTAATCATAAGCATAAAATCATTAAATTTGCAATGTGGGTGTGTAATTTCTGCCAAAAAAAAAAAAGAAAATATTCCAAGTCTTTCATTTGTTTTAATGAGCTTCAGAGATAGCTATTGGCACCCAATTTTCTAATCAGGCCAATGGCTTCACTATGCATCCATTTTCTTAGTGCTCTATTTAAACGCTCCTTAATGAAAAGTGGTAGATTTACTTTAAATATGCAATGGTTTTTGTTTTGTTTGTTTGTTTTTTAATGAGCCAAGACCTTGTTATAGGGCTAGGCTGTCTTAATGTTTTCTCTTGGATTAATAATAAGTCTTAGATTCTAAGTATACTGATGTGATGTTATGAGTAATATAAATACTTCCCTTATGTCTTATGAAATCTCAACTACTTGTGGGTACTGAAATGGTGAATGTGAAATATACCCAATCTTCCTCTTTCTCTCTCTTCCTCTCCCTCTCCCTCTGTCTCTGTCTCTCTGTCTCTATATCTATGTATATATGTGTGTGTGTATACACACACACATATAAGTACATACATACATATATATATATTGCACTTTTGGTGTTAGACATACAATTTTCCATCCATTATTCTGGGAACTCTGATTGGGCCTCCAAAATGACTAAATGGCCTTTTCAGTTGCTATGTGATTATTCCTGAACCCACCGTTGGGGTTAATGCGGCAGTGGGGTGACCAGTTGCTTTCAAGTCAGTTCCAACTCATAGTAACCCCATGTGTACAGAGTAGAACTTCTGCATAGGGTTTTCAAAGCTGTAGCTTTCAGAAGTAGATCATCAGCCTTACTTCCAAGGCGTCTCTAGGTGGGTTTGAACCACCAACCTTTCTGTTAGTAGTCCAGTGCTTAATCATTTGTGCCACTCAGGGACTCCTGAGATCTGGATGCATAAGAGATAAACCTGTATGGAGGTTGTGATGGTAAATTATATGTCAACATGGTTAGGCTGTGGTGTCCAGTAGTTTGGTCAAATACTAGTCTAGACGTTGGTTTGAAGGTATTTATATGTGATTAGCATTTATATCAGTTGACCTTAAGCTAAGTAGACTACCATCCATAATGTGGTGAGCCTCATCCAGTTAAAGGCCTTAAGGGCAAAAACTGAGGTTTCCTAAGGAAGAAGGATTCTTTTTCAAAACTGTAGACAGACAAGACTGCTGGAATTTATTTCCAGCCTGTTGGCTGACCTACAGATTTTGGATTTGCCAGCCCCCTCCATTGTGCGGGCCAGTTCCTCAAAATCTCTCTCTCCCTGTCTCTGTGTATGTGTGTGTATGTATATATTTGTTGTTGTTGCCAGTTGCCATTACGTTGATTCTGACTCATGATGATAAATGTGTGCAGAGTAGAACTGCTTCGTAAGATTTTCAAGGCTATGACCTTTCAGAAGCAGATCACTGGGCCTATCTCCCGGGACCCCTCTGCGTGGGTCCGAACCACCAACCTTCCAGCTAGTAGTCGAGCACTTAACCATTTGCACTACGCAAGGACTCCATAAAATGTCATGCATGCAAATAAAATGTCAGATTTCCCCATGTTAATACCTCAAATATGTTATATTCCAGGACAATAAAGTGCTTTAATATAACCCCACACCATGGTTCCTTCATATTATCATATCTTCACACTGCTCACTTTCTATAAGATTTCAATGTCCCTGACCATTCCACTATGTCCACATGTAGCCTCAGATATGAAATAGCCTAACACAAATTTGAGGAGCCCTGATGGTGCAATGTTTAAGCTCTCTGCTGCTAACTGAAAGGTCAGCAGTTTGAACCCATCAAGCACTCTGCAGAAGAAAAGACCCAGCAATCTTCTATCATAAAAATTACAGCCTAGGAAACCCTATGGGACAGTTCTACACTGTCCTGTGGGGTCACTATGAGTCAGAATCGACATGATGGCACACAACAACAACACAAATTTAAACACCAAAACTCATACATGGATCCATTCATATTCATTCGCACACAAATAGTCAGGGAAGACCTAGGTACACCCAAATGCTATTTAAATATTAAAATACTCATTCTTTGGAAGATAAAGGTCAAAAACATTATCTTGACATTCAGAAACCACCACAATATAACCCCCAAATCTAGCTCTATCATTTTTTAGCTGTGTAACTTAGGGTAAATAAAAGCTCCTAGGTTTCATTTTTCTATAACTATGGGGTAATACACTATGTTGTGAAGCTCAAACTGAAGTGTAGGTGGAAATGCTTCGTAAAGGCTACAGTAGCCATAAATATAAGTTATTAATATTCCACCTTTGCATAAACTGCATTTGTTTATTAGCATAGTATAAGTGACTTATTATTCCCATCTGCAAACCCTCCACCATGCTATTCCCCTCAAATCTCTCCTCCCTTCCAAACCTTGCCTTTTCATCAGGACCTAGATTATATCTTTTCTCTTTCACAAAATATTGCCTAGGAACTTCCAACTGTAAAAAATAGTCTCTAGAAGAGCCCTGGTGGTGCAGTGGTTAAGCTCTCACCTGCTAACCGAAAGGTCAGTGGTTTGAACTCACCAAGTGTTCCACAGGAGAAAACTGTGGCAGTCTGCTTGTGTAAAGATTACAGCCTTGGAAACCCTATGGGGCCATTCTACTCTGTCCTATAGGGTCACTATGAGTCAGAATCAACTTGATGGCAATGGGAATGGGAGAAGAACAACAATCCCACCAAGAACTAGGTAATTTTTTTTTAATCTGCTTTAATTCATTGGAGAGCTACTAAGGAAGCAGAACATGAGAGGCCCAGGTCCTGAGAAAATGGAAGTTCATTGACGTAAACCCAACATTTTGTTCTGTGTTTTCTACTTAGGACATTTACTGACAATTCAGAGGCATATGGGAAGAGGAAAGAAGAAAATGGGCAGAAAGTCAGCAGCATGTATCAATTAAGCAGAATTTTTGCAATGTTACAGGGATAAGGAACCAAAAAATTGAAGTTTGTGCCTTCTGAGTCAGCATGGATGTAAGGAGTCAAAATCTTGAAGCAAAATAAATAATCAATGAAACAAACACATTGCTCTCAAGGAACAATAGAGATGGCAGGTTACTTGTTAACAGAAGAGACAGAAGCTAAAAAACTGTAGAATAATACCGATAAAATGCTAAAGGTAAAAAAGAAACAAAAAATAATGAATTAATTGATTGAAAACTTGTTAACCTAGAATTTTATACCCAACAAAAGTATCCCTCAAAAGTGAAGGTAAAATGAAGACATTTACAGACAAACAAAAATTGAACAAGTTTATCAACCGCCAGACCTGCAGTAAAATAAATACAAGAGTGAATTTTTTGAGCAGAAGAAAACTGATCCCAGAAAGAAACAAAGATATTCAAGAAAGGATGAACAACAAGAGAAAAAGTAAATATATGAATAAATGTAAATCAATACTGATTTTATAAAACAGCATTAATAATATTTGTGGGATTTTAAATAGGTGTATAATTAAAATACATTGCAATAACTCAAATAGATCATGAAGTTCTAAGGTTCTACCATTGCCTGGGATGTAGTAAAAATATACATGTTAGATTCTAATAATACTGTTGTAATGCAATATCTAGGGTAATCTCTTAAATAATATATCTATAGTTTTAAATAATAGTTTAATATATATTATGTATATAAGTGACATATACTTACAATAAACTGGATGAGGGAGAGAATTAAATAATTTAAAAGTTTATCTAAAATAAGGCAAGAAAGTAGAGAAAAAGGAACATAGAACAAGTGGGATAAATAGTAAGTTGGTAGATATAAACCCATATATAATAATAATAATATTGCTTGTAAATAGACTAAATACTCCAGTTAAAATTCAAAGGTTGTCAGAGAGGATTTATATATATTGCTTGTAAGACATACTTTAAAGATAAGGATCTTTAAAGTTAAAATTAAGGGGATAAATATATATCACATAAACACTAACAAAAAAAAGTGCAGTTATTAATATCATACAAAATAGAATTTAAGGTAAAAATATTTACTTAAAAAGTACTATTTCCTAACAGTAATGATATCAGTATACCTAATTATATAACAAAGATAAATACGAATGACTCTGATAACATAGCACAAAGTATATAAAGCAAAAATTGATATAATTTAAAAGATATATAGACAAATCCACTGTCATAGTGAAAATCTTTAACATATTTCTCTCAGTGACGGACAGAACAAGTAAACTGAAAATCAGTAGGTTAGAGAAGAGCTGAACAAATTTCACGTATATAGAAAATTGCACCAAGTAACTGCAGAATATACATTAATTTCAAGTCCACATGGAACATTTACCAAAAATGACCACATGCTGGACAATAAAGCAAATTTCAAGGAATTGAAATGATTCAGGGTAAGTACTCTAAACACAGTAGAATTAAGCTTGAAATCAGAAGTAAAAAATATAACTGGAAAACCTATACAAGTTTGAAATTAAGTAAGTCACTTTTAAATAACCCATGGATGAAAATATTGCAAGAAAAATAAACACATATATACCTTATGACCAAATGAAGTTCATTCTAGGAATGCAAGTTTGATTTAAATTTTTTTTTAAATCAATGTAATCTCCCATATGAAAAAGTTAAAAGATGAAAATAATTTGATCATTTATATTTTCTTATACAAATAGTTGCATAAACTTATTGGATGAAATTCAAAATGTATTATGATAAAACATGCTTCTCAAACTAGAAATAGAGGAAAAATTCTTTAATCTTATAAAGAGGATCAATAAAGCAAATCTACATCCACATTGTCTGTTAGTTTGTCTAACTGTGGGGGCTTGCGTGTTGCTGTGACACTGGAAGCTATGCCACTGGTATTCAAATACCAGCAGGGTCACCCATGGTGGACAGATTGCAGCTGAGCTTCCATACTAAAACAGACTAGGAAGAAGGACTCAGCAGTCTACTTCTGAAAAGAATTAGCCAGTGAAAATCTTATGAATAGCAGTAGAACATTGTCTAATATAGTGCCTAAAGATGAGCCCCTCAGGTTGGAAGTCACTCAAAATACGACCAGGGAAGAGAGTCCTCCTCAAAGTAGAGTCATCCTTAATGATGTAGATGGAGTCAAGCTTTTGGGACCTTCATTTGCTGATGTGGCACAACTCAAAATGAAAAGAAACAACTATAAACATCCATTCATAATTAGAAAGTGGAATGTACGAAGTATGAATCTAGGAAAATTGGAAACTGTCAAAAATGAAATTGAATGCATAAACATTGATATCCTGGGCATTAATGAGCTGAAATGGACTCATAATGGCGATTTTGAATTGGACAAATATATGGTCTACTATGCAGGGAATGACAACTTGAAGAGGAATGGTATGGCACTCATTGTCAAAAAGAACATTTCAAGATCTGTCCTGAAATACAATGCTGTCAACAATAAGATAATATCCATATGCCTACAAGGAAGACCAGTGAATACAACTGTTATTCAAATTTATGCACCAACTACTAAGGCCAAAGAGGAAGAAACTGAAGATTTTTACCAACTTCTGCAGTCTGAAATTGATCAAACATGCAACCAGGATGCACTTGAAAGTTGGAAACAAAGAAGAAGGATAGGTAGTTGGAAAATATGGCCTTGGTGATAGAAATGATGCCGGAGATAGCATGATACAATTTTGCAAGACCAATAACTTCTTCATTGAAAAATACCTTTTTTCACCAACATAAATGGAAACTATACAGGTGAACATTGCCAGATGAAAAACACAGGAATCAAATTGACTACATCTGTGGAAAGAAACAATGGAAAAACTCAGTATCATCAGTTAGAACAAGGTCAGAAGCCAACTGCGGAACAGACCATCAATTGCTCATATGCAAGTTCAAGTTTAAAATGAAGAAAATTAGAACAAGTCCACCAGAGCCAAATTACAACCTTGAGTGTATACCGCCTGAATTTAGAGACCATCTCAAGAATAGATTTGACACACTGAACACTAATGACCAAAGACCAGATGAGTTGTGGAATGACAGGGACATCATACATGAAGAAAGTAAGAGGTCATTAAAAAGAGAGGAAAGAAAGAAAAGAGCAAAATGGATGTCAGAAGAGACTCTGAAACTTGCTTTTGAATGTTGAGTAGCTAAAGCAAAAGGAAAAAATAATGAAGTAAAAGAGCTGAATAGAAGATTTCAAAGGGAGGCTGGAGAAGACAAAGTAAAGTATTATGATGACACGTGAAAAGACCTGGAGAGAGAAAATCAGAAGGGAAGA